>NW_010972572.1:1616264-1634638 GCF_000737465.1 Haliaeetus leucocephalus | reverse complement strand
AACCAGATATGACATACATTTGTGTTATTGCACATACCTAGGGTAAGGTTTTATCTGCTTCTTGGGTAAAGACAGAATACCTACTTCTTCACATTTATTGTGAGCATTTTGAATTGCCTAAATCTACTGATAATATCAGAACCTGTTTGGGGGATTCAGAAATGGTTTACTTGCAGGTAAGTAATTTGATCCAGGAGATGAGATGAGCTAATCAACCTGTAGTCATTGCAACGTTATTTCATGTATTGAAATCACTTGTTTTTTAACTAGCTTATGACTGTCATATTTTATTTCTTCAAAAACAACCAGCCTACACTTCAGACATGCAGGAGTACAACTGTAGCTACAAAGGTTTCCTTTCCTATGTCCTGAATAAATTTAGGACTTATAACAGGAAATCATCTTGATAACAATGGATTCAGGAGGCTAAAAAACCAAAAACAAACTAGATTTTTTTCACTCAACGTCATTGCAAAGCAATAACAATACTGAGACAATCATTTACCAGGCTGCTTGCTTACCCAAGGCAATCAGAACAGCTGCAAGAAAGCCTTGTTGTACAAAACCTGCCTTCCTCACCTTTTTGCCCAGTCCAAAAAAAATGAGCAAATTGGCTCAAAATCTCCATCACAAACCCCAGTCCCAACGTCCTCCCTTGTGTTCCCTGCCACTGTGCAGAGCCACAAGCAAGGAGGCAGAGCATCGGGAATGGCGCACACTGCAATTACACCAGATACCAAACAGCCTGCAATCCCAGGAACAGGCAGAGGCTTACAGCGACACAAGCCAGCAAAGTTCAGTGCCATACCCACTTTTGTCAGTCAGGAGTTGCCTCTCCTGAGCTTGGCATAGACCCCAATATCAGTGTTTCACTAGACTGACAACCCAGCACTCAAGTTCCATTTCTAGTTCAGCTATTAGTTGACCACAGTCTAAGGGGGAAAATTTATACCAATTCTTTCATAAGTGCTTTTAGATTCACAGAGAGATAAAAGCTAAGAAATTATTATCACTAGAAGAGATGAATGATCTTTGAATTGCTCTGCTTTTTGCTCCAGTCTGTGTCCTTATAAAATTTCCCATATGCTAGAAGAAACTCTTGGCACTCCAAAGAGCAGCGTCAGCTCAGCGAAGACACAGTTTGCCTACTTCATTTTCTGTGTCTTACCCTCCTCTTTAGTTCTCCTTTCAAATTCATCACTAGAACACTCCAGCCTTATCTCAGCAAATTTACTTAAGCAACTTTGTCCTACATATTAAATTTTTAGCAAATGTTGTATTTTCCCCAGTAAATGGACTGCCACAGAACAATAGCCTAGAAAGATGCCAGACAGGCTTTGGTATCTTCAGTTGCTTCAGAAAAATAGCCAAACTTACGGTTCTTAGTTGTAGTCACCATTGAGGAAGTGATTGAAAAGGTAAATGGGTTATGTCAAGCAGTAAGGAGAATGGCAATTCGATATTCTCATCCTCATGTCTTCCGAGCTTATCTTCTCCCCAGCAGAAATCCCCTCTTTAGTTGTATCACACCCAACAAAAATAGAGAATAGGACATGTGCACACTACTCTAGGAGACTTGCTAAAAAATTACAAAGTAAATGAAATCACAAAGCTACTTAGGCCCACCAAAGGTAGGGAAGGGACAACCCATTAGAGAACAAAACTAAGGTTTGTGCAGTCAGAATCGGCACATTCCTGCAGCAGGAGTAGAGAATATTTGAAGAGACAATGATACTAAAAGGGTTGGTTACCATCTGCATCCCATGCACGACACAGCTAGCTCAAGGAGTTAGGATTTCTCAGGAGTTTTGATCAGGGTTTCAAGGCTGGTACATACAAAGTGTGCTCAGCAGTACTTCATCCTCCCCAGTCTTCGCTGGAAAGATCTCTCTTCCTGAGGACATTTAGTATTTCATATGAACTTGCTCTTAACATGCATGGACCTGAATAAAGAGAAGAGGTTTTCAGGTGTAGGAAGTTAGAAATCCAGTAGAGTTACTTTATGCACACACACCTCCTCATCACGCAGATATTGTATCGTACAAAGAGCTGGACAGACACTTGTCCCAGCTGCTTGTTCTCAACATAAATGAACTCTTGCATGTAAGGCTAGCAGTAGCATCTTCAAGGCCTTAAAAAGAGAAATACAAGAATAGATTTATATTATCAACTGCCTGTTGCTGGCAGCAGTCATGACTTTGGTGTGCTCAGAGAGACTAGACAAACTTAGTGCCAAAAAATGCAGCTGTAATGGGAGAATCAGATACCCCCATGTACATCAAGTAAATGTCATACCCAGGCACAAAGCCAAGACTGATTTTTCAGTACCAGTAATGACTATTTCACCAAGTATTTAATTAGTGAACCACAGGAAAAGCAACTCTTAACTTGGCCCTGGCCAGTACTGAGGATCCAGTTCTTCATGCCTCTTCATGAAGATTAACTTTGGCCCATGGATCCCTGTGTTGCTTAAGTTCAAGGTCCATCTTGGATTAACAGAAAAGTGAGAGACTTTTTGCAATCAAGAACAACTTGAACTAAGTTGAGAAAAATCCCATACACCTCAGAAGCACAATCAACAAGAGCAAGATCTCTGCAGATGGCAGAAAGGTCACATAAAGACACTACACTGAGGCTTCAAGAAGGTGAAGTTGTACCCCAAATAGAAAGCACCACGTAGTACTCTAGCAGGCTGACTGTAGAGGTCCTAGGTAGTATCTTGCTAGAGACTCAGCAGGGCCAGTGGATGATCGAGGTAGAAAAGGAACTTTAACAGAAGATAAGGCCACAACAAAAAAGATCTACGGGGTTTTTTTTTCTTTTCAGTTGGAAGGTTTCAGTGCTATAAGTCTCCCCCCTGCCCAAGACAGTGGGAGCTAGTGGCCTGGGAAGACCTACCTGAATTTGAAGTGCCAGTGGAAGAGGTTACAGCAAAGGTAGAAAGCACTAACAGTGCCAAACCATGAGCAGAGGGCAGTATTCAATCAAGAGTTTCAAATTAATTCAAAGAAAAGAACTGAACTTCTATCTTTCGTACCATTTGGTTAATATCTGCTTTTGATCCCAGGTTTAATCTTGCAAGGGAGTTTTTAAGCTGACCTTTCTGGAAGGGCATAAATATAACCTCCAAATTACTGTTCACAAGGAAACACCTCTTTAAAACATTTTGCTATGTGCACTAAGGAAAGAAATGCATGAAATTAAAAAGGCACAAGACTTTTGCCATGTAACTTGAAAAGGTCTCATTATGGAATAGTTACAGCTACTAGGATTTTCAAAGTAGGCTAAAGAAGTCACGTATGCAAATCCCACCAAAAAGATTAATTGGGTATTGGGTAACTCCTTCATGGGCACCTCTGAAAAATCTTATATTCATCACAAGTGGACCGGTTTATCAATTCCAATGCTACTGTTTTCTGTGACAAAACTGAAAAAGTTTACAGAGGTGCAGAGCTGGACCCCGATAGACTGGATTTCTCTCTCTCACTCTCATTCATCCAAATTTTGGCACTTCCGAAAATAGTTTGGGTGAATCATCCAGTGTAATGCGTCTCTCCTCACTAAATACAGACTGGATTTAGTGACCTGGTTTAGGATGGAGATTAACTGGAGCTGTGTACAAGTTTGGTTGGGAGTTCTCTAATCCATGTACCTGATCAACACTTTCAATCTCAGCAGAATAATGTGGACTTAAAGGACTGGGTGTCAGCGCCTTTGCTCCAATTTTGTTCCTGCACTCTTCAATTGCAGCCAAATCCTGTGCCTAACTCTCTTCTTTGACAAGTGGCTGTAAAAGCACAAGTTACCATTAGAACAGCAAAAAGTTATAGCTACCACTGCCAACATAACATAAGTTAACTACATTATCTCAGAGTGTATTATAAACAGCTATATACTGTGGCACTCAGCATATATTAATAAGAAGATATTTAATTATCTTACTTAGAGCTCTGAAGATAAATTCACGTCTGTAATTAACATTGCACCACCTGACCTGAAAACAGAGCCTGTCCCTCCAAGCACACCACCACAGGGAGGCCATGGGAGGTGAAAGCAGAGAGGAGCCAATTAACTACAAAGATCTAGACTGCAGTTGCATATATTCTTGTTTGAACTAAAACGGTTGCTTCAAAGTTCACATACACTGGATACAAGTGAATTTACCTTCTCTTACTTTTTGATACTAGTGTGCCTTACAACCCTGGACATTTTAAGTAGCAAATCTGAATTTTGGGAACTAGTCTTCTATGATATAACTTCCCTGAGCTACCTGTAACTTGAACCTAAGTTTTCAAATTATACAGCTGATAGCAAGGAATATTCATCTTCACCATTTGAACTTAGATTGCCAAACAGCAGAATGGACACACTTCTCTTACATGCACAAGGACTCCACTCACAATTAGAATTCATTTCCAGGTAAAATACATAAAAGCAAAGTTATTTCAATAAAATACCTTCAGATCTCTAAAAGGTTGGAAGGCAGTTTAAATTCTCATGATGCAAGTGCACTTGAACTCAGTCCTTTCCGTTAGACTCTGATCTATTTGCTTTTTTGCATTTCCCATAGGACATGCCACTACAATTTTCCCTTGATGTCTGCCATTTCTGAAAGCCCAGAGGAAATTATAAGAATTGCCTAATACAGATGAAAAATGAAGCAATCAATAGGCACTAAAATGGAAAATTGCATACATGTATATTACATTAACTACACAGAAATACGTCTTCCAGGAGACTTTCCAGTAATTGGTGCAAAAATAAATCACACCCCAAAAGTGCTTATTAATGTTATGGGAAATAATGCTGCTTTTAATGCAATTTTTACTGATGGCTTACCACTTTATTTTTGAGTACGCTATAATTAGTAGTCTTTGCAACAATTTAGTTTACAAAAATAAAAACCAGAGGCTATGTAGGTCAACACCATCATTGCTTATGATTTTAAAAAGGAAAACAAATCCTAAGGGATTCTAAAGGCTGCTTTCCCAACAATTGCAGATTCCCAGCTACGCAAACCCTTAATTATGAGATGAAGTCAGAACTGGAGATGTTAATTAATATTTCAGTTAGGTATTGAGAAAGAGGGGAGAAAACTCAAGACAGTCTCAACATTTACTGAATGCATTTTGAGCAATTCTTAGTTCAGTGTTTTCTGTAGATGTTGTTTTGACAATACCACAAGAAGCGACAAATAATGGAGCACAAGAAGATAGAGGTTAGAGATGGCTACCCCTGTTATTTTTTCATAGATAGAGGCATAAATCTGTCCATTTATCCTAAGGTTCATATCCTCAGTTACTTAACGTAACTTAAGAGAAAGCCACTGTTCATCCATGAAGCCAAGGAGCCACTCTTCCCTCATTAGCAAACAGAGACACATCCTGTTTCTTCTATCCACAGCTCATTTGTGTGGTTACGGCCTTTAAAGAGGAGCTTCACCCCAAGATGATTCTCAAAGACAGACACATTAATAGAACAGACTTTATTAGCAATATATTCAGCTGCCTTCAGTCAAAAATACAATTGCCTAATTTGTACTTTTAACCATAGCCAAAAGTGACAGTTTGAAACTTTACAGTAAACATGTGAATGCTCTTCACTAATGAACTAATAGATTTTTAAGTTTCTATACAGGTACATTATGCTAATGTCAGATAGAAATGTATCATTATGAATAATAGTAAGCTCTATTCACTTGATATGTTCTCAAACAGGATATAATAATCTCTCAAGCTTCCCCTAATCTATATATCCTCTTAAGAAGGAGATTAATTTTCATGCTCATTTATAAGCAAGTCACAGAGTGTATGTAATGAACATTATCCAAATACATCCAAAGAATGTCTCATTTTTAACCCAGGAAGCATCCTCTCCAGAGGCCAAAGAGTCCCTTGTGGACAAAAAAAAATGTTTAACTTCCTTAGCTATGCTTCCTAAAATATTTCTCTGTACAGACTCAAGAATGTGAATATGATGTATTATAATAAGTTATTACACTGTGGATACAGGCCACTGAAGTTTCTCTCTGGGGATTAAAGAGAAATAAAAAGTGCTGTGTACTTCTTACTCTTCAATAGCACACAAAAAGCAGTACATTGGTTCTGCTGCGTCACTGTATACTATTGATGTATTTCAGTAGATTACTGAAGACATTAGGGGGTCATTACAGTTCCTCTATCCCCGAAGTTAGAAGGAAACGACTGCTGGTAACAGCACAGTCATTCTCCTTCAACTTTTCAAAGCTTCCCCCCCTTACAGCCTAACATAACTGTAGGTATCTCGTTACAGAATATGGCGCTTTTTAGCATACATTTGTCATTTCTACTTTCCTGCATGTGAGGATCTGTTTATAAGAAGCTCTAACATGGATCATGTGGGAGCCCTCTTATATTACTCAGAGGTTCATTTTAGGAGGTGCTGCTCGGGTAAGAGTCAGATGCTAGTGCAGGCAGACTTACATTCAAGCAGCCTCCCTGGCCCTACCTACTTTCTGAACTCCACAGTCTCCACGTGTTTGTTCTACACTTCTCACTGCAGTGCTGTGAACAACTATATCAAAAGCAAACAGGCAGATAAAGGCCATTTCGAAGAGTCCTGACCGCATATCACAGTAATGTGATACGCAACAACCTTGTGTGTGGCTGTAGTAACAAAGATAGCCACTTGTGCAAGTGAGATGAATTCTCTGCAATCTAAAAGCAGATAAAAGATTACAGATGTTAGCCCCATTACTTAATTTACTACTTGGAAGTGTTCAAATGTTACTGTAGTGACTGTGGTACAAAAAAATCCTATTCAGAAATGAAAGAATACTATCTCCCTCATATTTTGTTCACAGCCATTATGTTTTCTTTGTTCTATTCATTTTTAAACAGATGTTGGAGCCGGAGGCTGGAAGCCAGTTTTTCAGTTTTAACCAATATATCTGATATGCTTTGTCATGGACATCTAAAACCAGAAGCCTCTCTAACCCAGTGTGGAAACCCTCTTTGATTTTTAACAGGAAAATGAATACTTGGTCTTCCAACTAACAAGACTTCTCATTTAAAAAGGAAAGCGGAGTTAGCAATATGCTGTCTAGCATTTTTCCAATATTCTTCCATGAATACTTAAGTAACATTTTAGGCTTAAAGATATTTTCTAGTTTCCACATTTAGAAAGTTTTTGGCAGGAAATAATTTTATCATCTAGTATTACAACATACTATCAGGCAATATGTTCATACCAATTGTTCATTAAATACCCTGTGTAGAAACTAAAACAATTTAATCACCTAGTAACTCTTCTTTTACTATCATGATGACTTCACTTTGTCAAGAGAGATTAAACTCATGAATCCTATTAAACTTATCATAGACTTGTTTTAATTTCAGAATACACCTTCTTGCTCAAATGCAGATTGCATCAGGTCTGAGGCTAAATGAAAAGGCAAAGGTTGTGTTGTCTTGTACGCACTCACTAGTCCCACTGTGTATCATAGTGGGTTCAGGGTTTGGGTATTAGAAATCAAAGCAAAAGGAGAAGAGCCATGTAGTCCCTTGGTGTAGCCCTAACATGTTCCTAGCTAGCAAAGCCATTACCAGTAATGCAGCAATAGCTCTGCAGGTTGCTTCTCATAGGTCTGCCTCAGCACAGCTTTCTCCCCCCAGCATTTTCAAAAGGCTCTAGGCAAGATCCTACTACTGTGTATCAAGGTGGAAACCCAGCACAGACATTCAAAGTATGGGAACAAGGAAAAGGAGGGGAAAGGGCTGAATTCAGCAGCAACACTTGAGATCTGGTATGGCAACAGGACTGGGGCTGAACTTAGAAGTAGTGAAGAACTGAACGTAGGGTAGAGCTCAAGAGTGTTACCTGTTTGCAACCTCTCACTCTTCCTTTCCTTTAAATGCAGCCTCAGAAGATGACTAAAGCTATCAGCACAACTTTCCCAACTTGCATCCCCTCCTACACAGTTGCCTCTAGAGCAAAGTGCTCTCTTTATAAACCAGTCTGCGTAAATCAGATGTGGGCCCCCTTCTGTTTCTCTATCTCACCCATCCTGCAAAGATTCAGGTAGACCCACATTCTTTCTGGGTCACCTAAGGAATCACAAGTTCAGGATTTTTCAGTTTCTTGGACTGAAAAAAAGACCCTGCTGCTGTTGTAGGTACCATTGATCAGGAATAATGAAGCTGCAAAAAGGGTCATTTACTTCCTTTCTTGTGGAACATTTTTGAAAGGGAGAAATCGATGCAGATAGGAGCTTTTGAAGTTTTCCCACTAGAAAATGCCAGTTTTCCATTGGTGTTGTTTACTAACAAAACCTGCAGTGAAACTACTTATGCCCAATTAGAGAAAGAAACCTGGAAAATGCAAGAATAGGGTTGGAAGAGCAAAATGGAAGTAAAGAAATCCAGAAAGCAAGAAATTGCAAAATCTGACATCCCTGACAATATAGTACTTGATAAAACTGTACTTTTGGAGGAATCCTCTAAATACTACCTTCTTGCTGTATCACTCACCAGAGTCAGGACTGCTTTCTTGCTGAGCAGGTACAACCTAAGGCTCTTTGTACCCAGGCATGCACATGACTCCAACTTCAATTCCCATAGATCTGCCTTCATATTACCCTGCATTCTTACCACTCTTGTAACATAAGGAGATAAGGAAAGTGAATTACTGCCCCAAACCTTTGTCCAACAGGTAGCAAATATTTCTTTGCCTCTCTTTACAAATTTACAGCCATTACAGAACAATAGCATGCTTCATTTCTGGGAGTGATTGGAAACATTTAGCCTCTTTTATAGCAAGGCCATTTTCTTTGGGCAAGCAATAATAGAATTAGCACCAGCATTTTCAAACAGTAAATACCATATTTTGTAGGGATCTTACAAGCTCTGAAAGGTGCAAGAAGAGGCAATGGTGACTGTTCGAGCAGGTAAGCATTTTCATTTGCCTGGTACTTTACCTGCTTACAGCCTTGCAAGAAAATAGTATGATCTGTCATCTGCATTACTACCCTCTACAAATTGCACAAGTTAATTGACAAAGACCTCTCCAGTTCTTGATATTATTCTAGCCCAGAACTTCAATTTACTTCAAGTAAAGTTAGGAGAAGAGTAATTACAATAAAGAATCTGTGCCTTGACGTTACGGCAAAGAACTTGTACCTTAGAACAAAACACAATGTAAAGGCTGGCAGTGCTAATTCTGGAAAACCAAAACCTGAACCATTCAGTACAACTACTATTATCACTTCTACATATCCCAGAGAGTTTCACAGCACATACTTTAATTCCCCCAACTGTGTCTCATTTTCAGAACAGACATGAACATTTGTGTATAATCATGGTTAGAAAAAGATCAAAAATTGTATTAGGTTCCTACCCAAGGATTCAAATATAGCCTGCTGGGTTTTGGAAGTCTCTTTCTATAAATTTCCTTAAGGTCTGCATCTGAACAGGCATGTGAGGTTGCTCCCTCTTACAGAGAGAGGGAAACTAAAGGCCCAGGGAAGTAAAACCATGCTCAGAAACAGTGGAGCCAATGTCTGCAGTTTCCTTGGTTTTGGTGATCTGACCAGTAAGACGTGACACTTTCAGAACCACAAGTTTTCACATAAATCCAAGCAAAGGGAGGCTAACAAGATGGAGAAGATGAGGAGGAAGGAATGACATTCCTTTACCATCTCTTTTCCCATATTCTGCTTGTAGAAAAACATTTACATTTCATGTTTATCAACTTACACTTTCCTCCTTTACTTAGTATGACAAGTGAAAACTTCCTGGTTTACTTGAATGTATGTTAACTGTTCCCATTATCACTTGCCTTGATTCTATTCATTCTGTCCCTTCCTTAAGAAACAGGAAAGAATGATGCAGGGAGATAGAGTATATATGTGCTTTAGGTGAGGGAAGAGGACAGAGGAACTGTTGCCTTTTAAATAATGCCAATTAAGTAAGCAAGTCAGAACAGTCAGAAAGCTCTCAGAAAATGGCCTTGCAGATGTGAGAAGCTCTGTGGAAAATCATCTCTGTTGCTGAAGTTCTGTGCAGGTACCAAGTTTTAATGTTTCCACAGAGCTGGAAACACCCACTGTTCTCATGATTCATTTTGTGAAACGAGCCCGAGGTCTGACTGGTTGTGCTAGCTAATGTCTATTCCAGACAGATTCATCCTTTAACCCAAACAAGAGGAAATGGGAGAAGGCTCTGTAACAGTCATCTTGGTGCTTGTAGCAACTAACCTGCACCCAAAGCCTGAAGAAGTTAAACAAGAGGCAGCCTTTTCAACACTGTGTTTTCCTTTGATGTGCAAGTAATCCATCTCTCCTGACCAACCCTCTACATTGCAGCCAAGCCAACAGGACCACTTGAAGCAGCAAGGGTTTGAACCTTAACCCCAGTCTATCTTCTCCAAGCAGGAAGACCTGAAGGTTTGCCCAGGTCAAAGATGCATCTGTAGAGCTTCTCATCTTTTCACACAGGGAAGGGAAGCCATGAGATGAGACAAACACATTTCTTCTTGCTTGCTGTGTAGAATTTCTCACATACAAGCCTCTACCTCCAGAGGTCTTTCAACATCAGATGCTCCCACTTCCAAGAAAGCTCTCAGCTTTGAGAGCAGAGTCTTAGTTCACAGGGCTGTTTTTCTTCTTACTCCTGTAGACAGGCTCACTCTCTCTGGGTGGTAAATTATTCATTCAACATGTTCTCAATCTACGCACTGGCATTGCATATACTGTTTAACACTGCAAAAATCAATATATTCTGAAAGCTATGGTAGTCTGTGGCAAGCTGTAGAATTTTGAATCCTTTTTCTAGCTATGTAACTTACCCATTTTTGCTGGTTTTCAGTTAAAAGACATTTCTGAAGAACAGCACACTATTGTAGAGGACAGTAGCATGCAGGAAGGATTGAGGTATGTTGTAGTTAGTCTACTTAACACTGTGAAGCCAAACACATATTAATGTTTTATTTGTTAATAATGTCTATGTGTTATACGGGTATCCAAACCAAAGCATCAAATCAACTATGTTTCCATAGTTTTGAAAACAATTATAAATGCTCGCTAAAACTTTTTAAAACTGGTTTGCATTCTACAGCTGAAAGACAATGAAAGCTCTCTCCTCCAGAAATTAACTTTTAAAAGAGTAAGCTGGCTTGTATGAGAAAGAGTGTGGCCAGCAGGACTAGGGCAGTGACTGTCCCCCTGTACTTGGCAATGGTGAGGCCGCACCTCGAATACTGTGTTCAGTTTTGGACCTCTCACCACAAGAAAGACATTGAGGTTCTGGAGCGTGTCAGAGAAGGGCAACAAAGCTGGTGAAGGGTCTAGAGCACAAGACCTATGAGGACCAGCTGAGGGAACTGGGGTTGTTTAGCCTGGAGAAAAAGAGGCTCAGGGGAAACCTTATCACTCTCCACAACTATCTGAAAGGAGGTTGTCCCAAAGTGGGTGCTGGTCTCTTTTCCCAGCTAACAAGCGACAGGATGAGGAAACTGCCTCACGTTGTGCCAGGGGAGCTTTAGATTGGATATCAGGAAAAATTTCTTCACTGAAAGGGTTGTCAGGCATTGGAACAGGCTGCCCCCAGGGAAGTGGTTGAGTCACCATCCCTGGAGGTATTTAGAAGATGTGTAGATGTGGCACTTAGGGACATGGTTTAGCGGTGGACTTGGTAGTGCTACGTTAACAGTTGGACTTGATGATCTTATGGGTCTTTTCCAACCTAAATGATTCTATTCTATGATTTCCCCTAATTTCATTGTGACCACACATGTACTGAGAGGTAAGTATTTGCAGAATCTAGACTTTCCACAAGTAACTTAAATCTTTAGCCTCCGTAAGGTGTTGTGTGCACCCATGATGGTTTCTCCAAACAAGGAATAAGATAAGTCAATTTGTACATTCACATACAAGACTATCGTTTGTTTGGGGGTTTTTTTGGTAATCAGAAGGTTACTAAACTTGATTAGATTTTAAAATTTGGCAATACAATATCCTCACAATACCCTGTCCCAGTCCTCTAATACTTCCACTCCGTCCTAATTTAAAACAACTGTTGTTCCTAGGCATAGAGCATAAAGCAAGGACAAAACCAAATGCTAATAAGCCAGCCTCCACCTCATTGCCAGTAAAGCCCTGGGTTGCTTCATTGAATCTGAATTCTGTTCCCTTACAAAGGCCAGTCATAGCATTGACTCTTTCCCATGACCACATAGGAGCAGGTGTTGCCCTTCAAGTTTGGATTGAAGCTCTCTTATTATTTAAGAGATGGGAAGGAATGCAATTATGTGCTAGTCAGTTTTATGCTGTACTACTGCCTTAGATTGATTAACACAAAATTCAATTTCATGCTAATCATCCTGAGTCCTTGCTACATGTAGCAGGAACAGGTCCTAATGTGCCCCAAATGCTGCAAAAGCCACCTTCTTTCAGAAATTGTTGCAGCATTATTCACTGCAAGACTCTCCTCCTCCTCCCTGGCAGTCTCATTCTCACCTCCACTGCTGTGCTCAGACACAGGTACTCTGACCTATCTGCAAACAGAGGAGAAAGTAAATCCCCCCAATATAACAGATGTTGTACAAAGGATGGATAAATGACCATCAGGAAGCATCCATCTTTCTTTCACACATAGAGACAGACTAGCTGAATGCCTAAATTCTGGAAAAGCAGAATCCAGGGATATCCTCCTTGGCAACAAGCACAGTAGAGGCAGGCATTAGGAAATCCCCATCAGCTAACCTAAAGCTTGGAACAAACAGGGGTTATTTTAGTTTTGACAGTGGTGGATATCCGGGTTTATTTCAAAACAAGCATTGCATCAGCTGGGTGTCTGCAACACACTACAAGAAATCAGGTCTTTTCACTGCATAGAGTATATGTGGGAGAGGGGGGCAATGTATGGAGAAGAAGAGATCTGAAGTTCAACAGGGTTGAAGCAGGATGTCAAAAATAGTTTAAAAAGTAAGCACAGCATCCTCCAAGACTGGTTACACATAGGTCCAGGGACAGTTGTGAAGTTACTGGGAAGTTTAGTGATGGGCAGTGAGTATTAACTTATTCACAGATCTTCTTAGGCCTGAGTGGAGGGAGGAAAGAAGGGAGCAGAATGATACAGCACATGGCAGGTTGCTGCTGCTATGCACTAGCCAAGTAAAACCCTGTCTCCCTTGCAGCCAGTGGCTGCTCCCCGTTTTCCCTCCTTAGAGGTGCTTGCAGGTGGTTCACGCTTTCCCTTATCTTGACTTCTATACTATTCTATCAGCTGGCCACTGCGAGACTCAAGGGTTTGCAAGAGGGAACCGCACCATCCAGCTCCTGGCAACAAAATAACTTCCTCTGCCTCAGCTTTCAGGATCCTCCTTCACTGCTTTGTGCTGGAGATAGACCACACACCCCATCCCTGAAGGATGCAAACCTGTGCATTTCCATGGAGCAGAAGCTGCCCCTCCATATCAGCTTTCTGATAGAACTGTAGACAAAGTATATGATTCCTATATGGCTGGCACTCAATGCTCACTCAGCAAGCCTTTGCATTTTGAGACTTCAGCCTTAGCCAAGGAAAAACCTAGAATATCTGTATAGCTTTCTGTGAGTTGTCTTTAACTAGAGGTACTTTTAAATTATGAGCCTTACAGATTATAAGCCTATACAGATTGTTCCTCTGGAAAAAAAAACCAAACTTGTGATAACTCATTTTGGACAGACAAAAGCATTCAAAAAATTTTGAGCATGATTCATTTCAACATGACAATAAACAAAGGGATTTGCTTGAGAGACAGCTGGTAAAAGGAAAACACTCCCAATGGTCCCAGTGGCTGCTTTGTGCTGTGCCACCAGGCTTCTTATGAGAAGGCCTAATCAACATGAGAGTCTTTAAAATCCTATTTGTCACGCTGCACTAATAGTCACCTCGTGCTCTCCTTTTGCCCTGCCTGTCCCTGTGTAGCCAGGTGAATAGTGAAGAATGTTTCTTCAATGACTTATTCAATAAAGATCACAAAATTAATCAGATAAATTATTCAAGACGTTATTTGCCAACTTTTGCTGCTCACATTGCAAGAAAGAAATTGAGCTCCTGAGAATGTTACGCACAAAAAGGTTGTGCCTACAAAACAACTTTGCCAAATCTTAAGCAGACTATTATTTAGCAATCCCCATGCCCAAATAGCTCCTACTGCCCAGAGAAAGGCCAGTACAAGAGATAAAACAGAGGTTTGCTCTCCAGCATCAAAATGGGGAAAAAATACATATATTTATCTTAAAGGTCAGTTCAGTCATTGAATAGTTGCCTAGCAACATTTCCTAGCAACACCACTGCAGAAAAACCACAGCAAGCACTCTCCTACAAGTCAATTAGAAATGGTAATTTGTATGGGAAGATCCCACTGTCCGTTCCAATTAGAAACAAAAATTCACTCCTCATCGCCTTTGTAAATTTATCCCTTGCTCTATTTTGATCTGCCTTCCTTCACTTCTCCTTCCCAGGTAACAAAACTTTACATCAGCAGCAAGTCAACGTCAACAGTATTAGGAGCAACACCTAAAAATATAATACAACCCATTCATCTTCATTTCCAAATCAATGATCGGTTTCTTCTCTTCTGCAAAAGAAGCTCAAGAGACACAGGTGGCTCTTCAGTACTCTTCAGATGTGGAGATACTTTCAAAGGAAGAGTCCTACAGCAAGCTGTAATTCTGGCACTAGAAGCTGCATTGTGCTTCCCAAAGTTCACGTGGCTGTAGCTGGGTAAATTCTCTTCATGTCCTGAAGCATAATACAATTAGGGAATGTGGTATTGCACCAGTAAACTACTACACTTTTCTGCGTCATAGAGTCTGTAAGCAATAGCAATGGATAAGAACGGTTTGTTTTTAAAAGAAAAAAAGGTAATTAAAGTGCTTGCTAATTTCATGTCATTTAATGCAATGTGTTCTGAAATGAGATTTGAAAACTAAAAAGCCAGGCAAATTCTTGAGTTGGGAATGATCACCTATTTAAAGCCTTTCATACTTGAATCTGTCAATTTCAGCAATGAAATTAAATTAAGAGAAAGAGGAAAGAAGAAAGTGATCCTGTGTGGGCTGGTGACTGATCGAGGTTTAAACAGTCTCATTTACTGATCTCTCCAATATACAGTAATGACAAAAAATAAATTTCCTTCTGTCAAATGACCATGATTTTCTAGTTGTTTACTCTCTCTAGAGCCCAAAAGCTATCTCCCACTTAATTGCTTGCAAAAACTATTATATGCTTTCATTAGTGTTTTTCCTACTCACTTCTTCCTTTATATAAATTGCCAGTAATTTGAGGGAGATGTCTCCCTCAAAGTTTGAGGGAGATAAGCTTCAACACAATGCTTACTTACAGACCTCACCCATAACCTACTCACATTCCTAACAAGCTGCAAACTCACAAAGCCTTAAAGAATTAGAGAAGTCCCTTCAGTCTTAGATTCTGAAACGTGTCTTCCCAGCACTGCTCTCCAGAAGCAAACAGTGCTACTGACCTTCATGTGGCCTGGGATGCCTTCACTATTGAAGCACCAGTCAATGCAAGTACTGCCATTGCTCAAAATCCTCTTTGGGAAAGGGAAAAAAGCTGAAGGTCAGGGTCAGCATGTACCCTAAAGAAGATGCATTAGGCCATTGTTACCTTTCAATCTGCAAGTCCTAGAACACTAGGTGAGAGGGCAGGAAGAGAGTAAGTTTGCCTCATCTGTCTCCCTGCCTCGACAGGGTCAGCTGTGACCCACACCACTCCCCAAAGGTGTTTACCCAATGATCTTAGCAGCCATCAGTGATGAAAATGCTTCTACCTCCAAAGACAAATCATTTCAGTACCTCATTAACTCAGCCATTAACAGCAAAGCTTTGCCATATTTGAAGTCCTTTGGCTTCACTCAAGATTCAGGGGAAAAAAAAACCCCAAACCCAATTCTTTCAAAAGAATTCACATGGCCCATAGGACATCTGCCAAAACTTAGCTTCTATTCGTAAGGGAATTTCTGTCAGGGATTTCCCAAGGGTTTCAGTCAGCGGCGAGGCCCGCAGAGGCAATGGTAAGCCGGCGGCTAAGCGCTAGACGGAGGCGGACCGGGAGGTTCCCGAGGCCCAGGGGCGCCGGGGAAGAGCAGGGAGACCCGTCAGCTCTCGCGAGAGAGGCTGACGCGGCTTGGGCATTGCCAGGGGCAACCGCGGGAGACTTGAACGGCCCTGAGGAGCAGCGGCGACTGGGGCACGGCACAGCAGTTTGTGCAGGTAGGGAGCAGCCCCCTCTTACCAGCTCAAGAAGGCTACTCAAGCGGTGGGCATCAGCCTAGAAGGAGACCCAGGTATTGTTGCCACTCCTGTGAAAGCCATCGTTAGGAAAAACGTGGCGACGCAGACAGAGCTCCCATGTAAACGTGCAGCTGTCCAGGTCTCTGGCTGCAGGGAGTGCCTGAGTCTATCACTGATGCCGGAGGGCAGCAGGGACACCTCTTGTGTGAGGTGTGACCAGGTGAACGATCTGCTCAGCCTGGTGGCAGAGCTGAAGGAGGCAGTGGAAAGGTTGAGGAGTATCAGGGAGTGTGAGAGGGAGACAGACTGGTGGACCCACACCCTACCATCCCTGAGGCAGAGGCAGCAGATGGAGGCTCCGCAAGAAGCGGAGGTTCCCCTGCCCCCTTGCCACCGGGCAGGAGGGGACCTAAGAGATGGAGGGGAATGGATACAGGTCCCTGCTCGGGGAGGCAGGCGAGTCCCCTCCTGGTCTCCCTCACCTTCCCAGTTGCCCCTACGCAACAGGAATGGGGCTCTGGAACTTGAGGACCGGGTCAACGAAGATCAGGGTGTAGGTGAAGCCCTATCCAGGGAGGTGCCTAGGCTCAGTTGGGCAGCCCCATGCATTCTCACAGCCTCTGAAAAAAGAAAAAGGAGGGTAATTGTCGTAGGCGACTCCCTTCTGAGGGGGACAGAGGACCCAATATGCAGTCCTGACCCATGCCACAGGGAAGTCTGCTGCCTCCCTGGGGCCCGGTTGAAAGACATTACCGGGGAACTCCCGGGTCTGGTTCAGACCTCTGATTATTACCCATTGCTGGTTGTGCAGGTTGGCAGTGATGAGATTGCAGGGAGAAATCCAAAGGCAATCAAAAGGGACTTCAGGGCACTGGGGCGATTAGTGGAAGGATCGGAAGCACAGGTAATGTTTTCCTCAATCCCTTCAGTGGCAGGGAAATACACGGAAAGGAACAGGAAAACACACCTGGTTAATACGCGGCTCAGAGGCTGGTGCCATCAGTGGAATTTTGGGTTTTTGGATCATGGGGAGGTTTACACGGCACCGGGCTTGCTAGCAAAAGATGGTGTCCAGCTATCTCAAAGGGGTAAAAGAATCCTCGCTTGTGAGATGGCAGGGCTCATAGAGAGGGCTTTAAACTAGGTTTGAAGGGGGTAAGGGATATAACTAGGTGCACCAAAGATGAGCCTGGGGGCAGCATGCCAATGTTAGCGGTGGATTCAACAGGCCAGCTCAAATGCATCTGTGCCAATGCACGCAGCATGGGGAATAAACAGGAGGAGCTGGAAGCCATTGTGCAGCAGGATAGATATGACTTAGTCACCATCACAGAAACATGGTGGGACGACTCCCATGACTGGAGTGCTGCAATGGATGGCTGTAAGCTCTTCAGAAGGGATAGGCAAGGTAGAAGAGATGGTGGGGTGGCTCTCTATGTTAAGGGGTGTTTTGACTGTACAGAGCTACATGATTATGATGACAAGGTGGAGTGCTTATGGGTAAGGATGAGAGGGAAGGCCAATAAGGCAGATATTGTGCTGGGAGTCTGTTATAGACTACCCAACCAGATTGAAGAGACCGATGAATTGTTCTACAAGCGGCTGGCAGTAGTCTCAGAATCGTGTGCCCTTGTTCTTGTGGGGGACTTCAACTTTCCAGACGTCTGCTGGAAATACAACACAGCAGAGAGTAAACAATCTAGGAGGTTCCTGGGGTGTGTGGAAGATAACTTCCTGACAAAGCTGGTAGGTGAGCCAACCAGGGGAGGAGCCTGTGAGACACTGAAAGAGTTAAGGTCTCAAACATTGTGGTGGGGCAAGTTCTGCTTAGAGACAAACCCCGCACAGCAAGGAACCAAGGTGAAAAGCCCATCAGCTCAGACATCAGCAACAGGAGGAGGAGGGCATGCTGGAGACTGTACAGCTCCCTGTTCTGATACAAAGATCAAACAATGGCCATGTCTGCAGGGAAGGAGAAGTTACTCCACAAAGGACCCCCAAGCCCAAAGGCTCACAAACTGCTCATTAACCTGACGAGTTTGGGTGCCTGCCCGAAGGAGGGGCAAGGATGATAAAAGGACACAAACTGAAGCCCCAG
>NW_010972572.1:1614345-1615688 GCF_000737465.1 Haliaeetus leucocephalus | reverse complement strand
TGGCCTTTTCAGGACACTGGTTGAGAGAGTCCCTTGGGAGACAGTCCTGAAGGGCAAAGGGGTCCAGGAGGGATGGACATTCTTCAAGAAGGAAATCTTAATGGCTCAGGACCAGGCTATTCCCATGTGCCACAAGACGAACCACTGAGAAAGATGACCGGCCTGGCTGAACAGGGAGCTTTTGCTAGGAGTCAAGAAAAAAAAGGAGAGTTTATCATCTGTGGAAGAAAGGGCAGGCAACTCAAGAAGAATACAAGGATCTTGTTAGGTCATACAGAGAGGAAATTAGAAAGGCAAAAGCTCAGCTAGAACTCAGTCTGGCCACTATTGTAAGGGACAACAAAAAATGTTTTTACAAATACGGTAACAGTAAAAAGAATCCCAAGGAGAATTTCTATCCTTTAATGGATAGAGAAGGGAACGTTGCCACCAGAGATGAGGAAAAGGCTGAGGTACTTAATGCCTTCTTTGCCTCAGGCTTTAATAGGGAGACCAGTTATCCTCAGGGTATTCTGCCCCCTGAGCTGGAAGGCAAGGATGAAGAGCAGAATATACCCCCCATAATACAGGAGGAAATAGTTAGTGACCTACTATGCCATCTGGACACTGACAAATTGATGGGACCAGATGGGATGCATCCAAGAGTACTGAGGGAACTAGCAGAGGAGCTTGCCAAGCCACTCTCCATCATCTATCAGCAATCCTGGTCAACAGGGAGGTCCCAGAGGACTGGAAGCTTGCCAGTGTGACACCCATTTACAAGAAGGGTCAGAGAGAGGCCTGTAGTTCCCCAGATCTTGTCAGCCTGACCTCGGTACCGGGGAAGATTATGGAAGGGTTTGTCTTGAGAGCGCTCACGTGGCACGTCCGGGACAAGCAGGGGATTGGGCCCGGCCAGCGTGGGTTTACGAAAGGCGGGTTCTGCTTGACCAACCTGATCTCCTTCTATGACCGGGTGACCCGCCTGGTGGATGAGGGAAAGGCTGCGGATGTTACCTACCTTGACTTCAGCAAGGCCTTTGATACTGTCTCTCATGGCATACTCCTTGAGAAGCTGTCGTCTCCTGGCTTAGACAAGTGTACTCTTTGCTGGGTGAAAAACTGGCTGGATGGACGAGCCCAGAGGGTTGCGGTGAATGGGGTTAAATCCGGTTGGCGGCGGGTCGCTAGTGGTGTTCCCCAGGGCTCGGTGTTGGGCCCGGTTCTGTTTAATATCTTTTATCAATGATTTGGATGAGGGGATTGAGTGCACCCTCAGCGCGTTTGCAGATGACACCAAGTTGGGAGACAGGGTTGATCTGCTTGAGGGTAGGGAGGCTCTACAAAGAGATCTGGACAGGCTG
>NW_010972572.1:1558261-1614074 GCF_000737465.1 Haliaeetus leucocephalus | reverse complement strand
CGGCACTGATGAGGCTGCACCTCGAGTACTGTGTTCAGTTTTGGGCCCCTCACTACAAGAAAGACATTGAGGTGCTTGAACATGTCCAGAGAAGGGCAACCAAGTTGGTGAGGGGCCTGGAGCACAAGTCTTATGAGGACCGGCTGAGGGAGCTGGGGCTGTTCAGTCTGGAGAAAAGGAGGCTGAGGGGACACCTTATTGCTCTCTACAACTACCTGAAAGGGGGTTGTAGTGAGGTGGGTGCTGGTCTCTTCTGTCAGGTGGCTGGAGATAGGACAAGACGAAATGGCCTCAAGTTGCGGCACGGGAGATTTAGGTTGGATATTAGAAAAAATTTTTTTACTGAGAGGGTTGTCAGACATTGGAATAGGCTGCCCAGGGAAGTGGTTGAGTCACCATCCTTGGAGGTATTCAAAAAGCACGTAGACAAGGTACTCCAGAACATGGTTTAGTGGGCATGGTTGATGGTTGGACTCGATGCTCTTGAAGGTCTTTTCCAACCTAAATGATTCTATGATTCTGCTTTTCCCAGCTTCCAAATCCCAATGCATGCATGCAACTGTGACATGTCTCTTCCCCTTATGACATAGGTTGGGCTGCTGCTCAGGGGTATTTTCTGGCCATCCTCCTACAAAAGATACCCTCAGTTATCAACACTTCCAACAAGGTATGGCTGCTTTGCAGTGGCTAACACAGCTGGGAAAAACATGGCAGGCATGTCTGGAAGTATCTGACTTCAAGTTGAGCAATGACATTACAGCTCTAGCAGCATCAGCTTTATAGACACTATTAAGAGAACGCTTATTAGTCTGTGAAGCCTATGTGGTGAATCTGCAACCCGCCGGCTGACTACAGCTATCTACTTATTTCATAAAGCCCACAGCAAAATTATTTAATAGTAACATAAGGGGTAAAAACCACAACTGTGTGTTTTAATGTCTAGCTTGTCAAAGTTATTTGAAAGGTCTATATAGCCTTTAGCAAGGAAAAGGTTTCCCACACTTGCCTGAGAGCAATATGTTTGGTAATAAGGTGGTATAATCAAAAAGCAGACCTTCTTCCATAGCGAACACATTTTGATGCTCTGATTTATCTGACAGCATCCTGTGTCAATGAGAGCTGGGAGATGGATCTGCCTACAGCTTTCCATTAAAGTGAAAACAGTAAAAATACCAAAAGAGCATTGAATCTCCAGAGCCAGCTTAGGAGAAAACAAACCAAAGCAGGTTAAATTCTGCAACAGCAAAAACATAAATGCACCAAGTGTGATGGATTCAAAGAAAAGGGTCTGAAGCAAGTATCATCATTCCTAGGTGAACATGTGAAGAGCGAGGCAGGGATAAACCAAGGGGCTCCGCTCTCTTTACCACCTTCTTAGCCTCTCTAAGAGTCAGTGCTCCCTACTCAGGCTGAGATGTGGGTCTGCTCACCATTCCTCTCACTGTTGCTGCTCATGGGGTGCTTGACGTGCACCTCAGTCTCTCCCAGCTGAGCGCTGCAGCTCTCCATGAAGGAAACAGCCCTCTTGCACAGGATCAACCTGGGGATGAACAGAGGCACAGGGGTACCTTGCACTCTTTTGCCCAAGCACAGCTTTTAAAAATAAAGCAAACCATGAAGAGTGAACAATCAAATTGCATCCCCCCAGCCAGACACTCCCTGGACATGGATCCAACTTTACAAAAGTTAAATGTAGTTAAGTGGTTAGAAGTTACACTTCCAATGCCACGATTCAGGATTATGTAAATTCTGTTAAGAACACAGGGAGAGATTTATAGCCTTTTACCAAAACTGCAGTCCTGAAACTGTGTTTCCTCATCCCTCAAAAGGCCATAGAAGACTTTTACAAAAGAAATGAAAAGGTAAGATTTGAAAGGCAATTTTAGAATTTAAATGAGAAAGTAGTGATTATGCCTTCAGCCCTTCACAACAAACAGAAGGGCTTTGTTACAAAGTTAGGCTGGAACCAGCCCAATTCAACTATCAGAAAAAATAGAAAGAAAAGAGAAAAACCAAAACAAACAACTTCTCTGCATTAAAAACGTTATCATGCTAACAGTCCAGAGATCCAAGATACCCTCCCTCACAGGAACGGGAAGGCAAGCGAATAGGTCACTGGAGAGCCCCATTTAATCCTGAAAAATTGCAAAGCACCCAGAAAGGATCCTGTGGGGTAATACACTGACAAGATGAAAGACATTGCAGTCTGTGCATCCCAAATTCCTTTATGTTCTTCAGATGCACTCAGCCATGGCAAGCACCAACTGCGCCTCTTCTCAGTGGAGTTAGCTGCTCTGTACTGACCCTGCTGCAGTCCCAGGGACTCAGCAATTCAGCTTTATCCATGCTTATTTGACATGGATGAACTGGAGTCAGAAGACAGGATGAAGGGAAAACAAGGCGACAAAGCCAGAGGACAGCTCCCCGAGGCTACAGCCCAAAAGGAGCAGTAGGCTCCCTCCCAGGGCCCCCCTGCCATCACCAGCTTGACCTGCAGGCTCCCATAGTCCCCATGGGTACAAGCTACCTCAACTCCCTGAGGAGAAAGCACTCAATTCTGTATTGTTTTTTGGTAGCTAAGCAAAGGAATCCTTCCTGTGCCCAACAGGGAAAAAAGTATAGAATAAAATGCAAGTTCAAAGCCTGCCTTTGTTACAAAGGGAAAAAATGCACGTGAAGAATATTGGGGGGCAATTATAAAATAAGCCCAGGTCACTGACAAAATCTGACAGCCTCTGGGCAAAACCCCCAAGCTTTCCGGGAGACATCTGAGTATCACATCCATTCTTGTTTTAAGTTCTCCTTTTACCGAGAAACCCAAGTGCCTAAATGGTTATTTGTGGAATACTACTAGCCACAGTTTGCAATTGAAATGAAGACATACTGCAGCAAAAACCATGCAGCCAATCCTTTTTGTAAGTCAGAGGGTAGAGACAGGATGCAAGCTGCTAAATGTCAAGAAGCATAGCTGTGGCAAAAAACCCCATCATTTCATTTGAGCACACTGCCACTACGAAAAAGAGCTTTGTCTCAGAGGTAACCTACAAAATCTCATTTAAGCTTCCCAAAGCTTCCACATGCAACACAAGTTTACTGGTCATTAAATATACACAGGGTAAGTCACTGGCCAAGTCTTTACAGACAACAGAAATCTAGTACCATCACCTTGACAGAAAGTCAAAGGAAAGGGGGGAGGGGGAGATAGGAGAAGAAACCTCATCGTAATCCTTTTTTTTTTTTTTTTTTAAATTAATATGGACTGCTCAAAGCCAAGTCTCTGATTTATCCATTAGACTTGCAATTTAACCTAAGAATGCAATTGAGGGGGTGGGGAGGGGCGGGGGGTGGAATCTGTCCTTTCTATTGGTTCAAAAGACTTCAGTTTCCAAAAATAGTTGTTTTAAGAGGACTGCACATTTGTCAAGTCCTCTCTTGCCAAAGGAACCACAAGTTCTTTGCAGAAAGCAGTTTCACACAACAGTACAGAAAGATGTAAAATAGAATCGTAAAAGAAATGTGTTTTCTTTAGCAGATTGCTTGTTCACCAGCAGGTTATTTTCAGATGAGGCTATCTCTGTGTCTTCCTTGAGAGAGTAGAAACAGTTTAGGACTGGAGAGAGGGAATTCTAAATGCACTTGCAACTGATTCTCTGAATCTTCAGTAGCTTAGCACTAAATGAATGTAACTGTAATTGTCTGTGTTTCCAAACTATGTAAGTACTTTATTTATGAGTGGTGTGGCCCACTATCTCTCTCACTTTATCTGTCCATTCATTGTGAAGCATAAAAAAATTAAAGCAGTGAGTGGAGACCTCCCAGGTGCAGGTGGAGCAATACTTCATTTGCTCCGACTCCTTTCTTCAGACAGTTTGTCTTCACACAAACTTCAGTTAGAAGAACACTACATGTCAGATGATCAGACTTGCAGGATTTGGGTGGATTCCCATGCCTGTGACACAAGGTTGCACAACACCCTTCCAGCAAACCAGGGGAGCAAACAGAAGTTTGGCCTGTCACTCCTCATTCTCCCAGGGAGATGAGGAGGAGCAAAATCTTCTGCTGCTCAGATTCAGCATCTGCCAACTTGCACATTTTTTCTCAGAAGAACAACAAGGGGTAGAATTTTTGCAGGGAACATTTTTTGCCTCCTCTGATTGCAGCCTTATTACCTGTCAGGGTTCAGTCTGCTTCAGTCAGTATCTTCCCAGAAATGACTCATGAGCAGAAGGTAAGGCTAAGGCAAGTTGTAGCCCCTTCTGAAATTTCACAACATTGAAATGCAAAATCATCCATAGGAATACGATCAGCTGTAGCAGCGGCAAAGATCTAAGATGTTTGGCAAGCCTGAAATAGCAGGCACAGCTACCCAAAGATGAAAAGCATTTGGGAGGTAACACAGCAGCATACTGACAACAGCCTGGAAAGAACTGCTGCTCTAAAAGGCATACAGAAACCTGATTTCCAAATGGCAAATCTCAAGGTGTTCAAGTATACCTACACCAGAACCATTCACATGTTTCAAGCTACATGCAAAGGCTGGGGGAAAACCGTAAAGCCTGCTCACACAGCTTTATAGTACAAAGGACCAGCTTTGTGTCACTGGAAGTGCTTAACAATGTGCCAATTACACCGTTCCACACCAGTTTGCAATGGGAGATGGGAGAGAAGACCCATGCTCTACTATTCAGAGTATCCTGTACCACCCCCACCTCCCCCCCAAAAAAAACCCCAAAACAAAACAAAAGGAAAAAAGTCTCTTTGCAGCAGAGGTTTCAGCTAGAGTGTAGGTGGCTACAGGTAGGGATTTTGCTAATAGGTATGCAAAACTTTTTGCAGGTATTGGATCACCCAAATATTTGCCTAAAAGGTAAGGCAAGAAAAATGGCATGTTGAACTGCAATGCACTGACAAATGGTCTTGAGCAATAAAAAAAAAAAAGCAGAGGTAGATGCATGGCTATATGCCAGATGAATGTTCATCACAAGAAGCCATTTTCATCTACCCTACTTTGGATGTGGTAAATACGCTGAAGGTAACTGCAAACCCTTAGGCACCATTCAACAGGCTTGTGTACTTCAGCACTGTAACACCAGAAGCTTCATTTAAGATCACAGGGTATCTTATCTGTAGCTCTTGCTATTGTGCAATTGCTATGGTATCCATATGCAGACAAAAAGGGAGTATTAGTGAGCGTAATGAACATATTTCTTCCCTAAACTATCTCCTTCGAACACCGAGGGTAGCTTAAAGCACAGGTCAAGAAGTCCAACCGCTTATTGCATTGAAGGGATGAGTCCTGATAGGCTCCAAGGATGAGAAATGCCAACTATTGTGATTACCACAAACTGATCTTAAAACAGATACCGTGATAAAGAGAAAAGGATGGGCACAGTCTTCAAAGGACAGTCATTTTTCATTGCCTATCAGCAACAGTTCAGTTATAGCACATGGTCTCCTCATGTGCTATAATTATACTGTGCCCACAGGCAAGTATTTCTCAAAACTAGTTTCCATTTGAGTGGAAGTGACTGACTCCTTGCTACACATGCTGCAAGTCAGATGCGGCACCGGATGGGGACATCTGGGTCATGCTGCAAGGGCATAGATAGAACATAGATGATCTTGAAGGTCCCTTCCAACCCAAACCATTCTATGATCTTCCAAATCAAATTAAATAGAAGCATAAACTTATACACTTGCGTGCACACCTTGAACAGTTCTTTTGGTGTTAGCCTTGATGCAAGGCCTGGATCCAGTGACAACTACTTCACAAATTAGAGCACTCAGGTAGCCCAGATGATACAAAATAATCCCTCATGTTCTCAGACTAATAATATATTTCTGAAAAAGCAGCAGGGGAAAGGTCCAGGGCACAAGCCCTGCAAGAAAGCACACATATGTGGAGGTTGCGGGTTAGTCTATTAACAAATGCTAAGCACCTCTGCACTCTTGCAGGGAAAGCAGATGAAGGACCAGAACGCCCAACCCAGTACTCTTCATTCTGCCAAAAAGAAATAGCCACAAACAGCTGCTATTTCTTGCCAAGACAGGCAGCAGATCTGCAGAACCTTTAAAAACAAATAGCAATCCATGCTGTTAAATACCCCTTTACCACCATTGTGGCTGCAGGAGCTCCACAATTTCCACCTGCTTCCTAAACAACTCAAGCACTCCAGAAAAGAATGAAAAAAATACACCAATTTATACAAAGAATCAGAGCATCCAGCGAGTGATAGTACATATCTTGAACTCTGGTGCTAGCATTAAAGTTCAGTGATTTTATGCAAGTTATCCCTAAGCTACCATGCTTGCACCAAAACAAACGCTTGTTTTACACTGTATTTCTCTCTTCCTACAGACCCTTCATTACATTGCTCCCCTGCTGCCTCCCCACTGCCAGAGCTTGCAATACTTGGCACTCCCTGACTTTTTTTTGGCAGTCTTTGAAGCTCAGGATTTCACTAATTCATTTCCATGCTTTATTTCTTCTAAGAATTCCTTCATGAAGTCTACTCCATCTTCGGAAGCAACACTGTACTAGTGTGTGGCTTATATGACCAGGAGCTCAAGCGTGAAATGGGAGAAAGACTGAACATACATATACTCACACTATAGCATAAATGAGTTGGAGAATAGAGCTCACATGAGAGATGGGGAAGAGCTTCCTGGCCTAGCAGCAGCTTTCCATTCAGGAAGATGAAAATTGATTTCTCCACTCTGGTTCAGTTAATTACTATAGCCATCCCCACGTGATTAAATAGAGTAGATGCTTTAGACCAACAGATTTTCTGCTAGAGGCTTCAACAGTAAGTGGGGCTGGAGGTTGCCATTCATACCAGTGCAGCACCATAGCCACATTGGTTTTCACTGTGCTCCATCATCCCTAGAGCCCACATTTTCCTTCATCTTCAAGGAGCTCACAAACAACTTTCCTACCCATCTCACCAGCAAGCCATATTTCAAGGAGATCGACAGAACCCAGGATGTCACCATCCGTAAGTGCCTGCTGCCTTGCCACTACCTCTTGGGGCTCTTTTCCCTACTCCTATTAAAACCCAACTACAAACAGTTTTGCAGGTAGGGGGTATCTTTTATTATGCACTGTGACCACTATGCAATTTCTCCAGAGCAATTCCTCCTCAAGTTCATAGGAGTCTTCTCTTCTGGGGTAAAGACAGTGGTTTCCGCAGATAGGTGGCATGACCTCAGGAACAAGTCAAGCCAGCTTGTGACTCAGTTCAATCAAGCAAACACGAAAATAATATTCTGCAGCTATCCTCCACGGATTTTGTAACAAAGCTTCCAACCCTTGAATTACAGACCACATTCTGACTCCCTGCCTTAAAATTATTAGGCCAGGATATGTACAAGTTTCTGCTACAAGGAACAGACTGTAAGATTCTCAAAGCTGAGTATTCTGTTCATTTGAATTGGGACTAGTTGAGTTAAATTGATTTTTTTAACGCGTTTATCCTCTATAGGGACCTTTTTTTTTTTTCCTCCCTTAAATGCTGATTTGCTGAAACTGTGCCTATCCAATACTCATTACTGAAATGCATGGAAAGCTGCCAAAAGAAGTGATGCCTTCTGGACTAAACAAGGGATTTATTACTGAGAAACCACAGCACAGGGTAAAAATCCATCAAAAACTTATTGATTTAAACTGATTGTAAGTAATCACACACAATTTATATTAAGTGAAACATACTGCCATCTAATTTAGAGTGAATTGAATGCTACTACTCTGAATTCTGTTTAAAAGCAAACTCTAATTGATATCCAAATAGAAATAATTGAAGCTTTCAGAAAACGTGAATAGAATACTGTTACCTCTGTTTATTATGTATTGATAGGTCATTTTTACCTATTTAAAAATAGTTAGACAGTAATTATAGTCTTATATTTCAGCAGAGATTTATACGTAAACCTGAGGGCAAGTTAAATGTAATTGGACATGTACTGAGCCTACCATGTGGAGAAAAGAATTTGATGTGCGGGATGCAGTTTAAATTACTTCAACTTGCTCTTAATATAGAAGCTCAAACTTTGCCTACTTTCCACCCAAAATATGATGAAATAAGTAATGCATTTTACCAAAACCTCCAGAGGAAGCATCTTAGGATGAAAATTGTATTGTATGGCACAATTTATCACCCAGGCACCACACCTTCCTTCCAAGATCCCATTCAGGGAATTTTGCTTGTCAGTCTCCTTTGATATGTCACATAATTGGATCCCAATCCTCAGCAGTATTAGTCAGCCCTATAGACAGTTTTATTTCTAAATAAACTTTTGAAGGTATTTGCTGTTCTTTTAAACTGCCAGTGTGTAAACACTGCCAGGAATGAAAAAAAAAAACCCAAAACAAACCACAAACAAACCACTTGTTGAGAACATTCTCTCTTACACTCAGAAATATTTTTATTAATAAAATCACTTACTTATAGCAGGAGCACAGAGTATGCCACTGCTTTCAGTATTCGTTTAGCTTCATTGCTTTTGAAGACCAGAAGCCCACCTCGAACCTTTCCTCATGGAAACTCCTTCTCAGGTCATATTTAGTTAAAGACTGACATATAATTTCTCAACAGGAGCACTTACATGCCAGATCACAACATGGTCAACTTACAAGGTTCACTGGAAACATTTCAACTGTCATTCCCTCTGCAGGTTGGGTTCAGACAGTTTCTCATCAGCTGCCCATTTGCAGGAAGGTGCATTTCAAGTCTTACATGAAGTTGAAAGCATAAATAAGGTGTTCAGATGGCCTTCTGACAACTTGAACATTTTATTTTTAAAGTAATGCTCTAACATGCGTTGCACTCATGAGTTTGAACCTAATCCTGCAATGACCTGTGTATAAGTGGAACAGTTGTCCATAACTAGCCTCATTACAATTCAATTAAGTCCATTTGCAGAGTGCATGGCAGGACTGGGCCCTTAGGAATTTGTTATGTTCCTGGAACTTATTAAATTGCTGGATATCTTCAACACGGCAACAGCTCTGCATCCAAATCATAATTTACTCCTATTTGCCTGGTTAGTACTAGCCACCTGTTAGCTGTTATTTTTGCACAACTAGACACTTCCATTTATATAAATTTTCCCCATTTTTACTGTAATCTGGCTCTTAACACCAATCCCCTGATTAAACCCTGCAAAAGACTCTCTGCTTTTCCGCTGCTCTGAGATGAAATAATACTCAACTGTCATGGACAATGCTAAGTTATACCAGAGAACGGCCATGCCCCTCAGGTAAAGAAGCTACTATGAGAAACAAAACCTAACTCGTAAGCTCACTTTTTTAAAACAAGGCTATCCACTACAAAGCAATGCCATTTAGCAGAGACTTTTTTTCTGTCCAGTGATGTGAATGTTGCCAGGCCATAACAATCTTGTTTGTACACAATTCAGAAACACTTGACTGACATTTCCAACCAAAAGTACGTTCACTGGATGCAGGTAGCTGCGCTGGTTTGATGTGCTTGCTTGCCTTGCAAAGTATTTACTCCATAAAACAAAAGAATGGTATGTTATAGAATCAGAGAATATCTCAAATTGGAAGGGACCCATAAGTATCATGGAGTCCAAATCCCTGTTCCTCACAGGACGACCTAAAACTCAATCATGTGACAAGGAGTGTTGTCCAGATGCTCCTTGAACTCTTGACAGGCTTGGTGCCATGACCACTTCCCTGGGGAGCCTGTTCCAGGGACTGACCACCCTCTCGGTGAAGAGCCTTTTCCTATCGTCCAATCTGAACTTCCCTGATGCAGCTTCATTCCATTTCCTCGTGTCCTATTGCTGGTCACCAGAGAGAGGAGATCAGCACATACACACACACACCCCTGCTGCCCCCCTTGAGGAAGGTGTAGACTGTGATGACGTCCCCCCTCAGCCTTCTCTTCTCCAAGCTAAACAAACCAAGTGACCTCAGCCGCTCCTCATAGGTCTTGCCCTAAATTAGCTTATACTCCCATTCCACAAGCCTTGCACTGCTGTCTGGAGACAGAGTCCCAGACTGAAAAAACATTTGTTTGCAGCTCCCAAGCTAGCCACAGCCCAGGGCTGGGCCTCCCAAAAACTGCATGCTATCAGCTACTGCACTGTTTCTTAAAAGAAGCATGAGGAATTAGCAAGTTAGAGTAATAAGTAATCCTCTTCTCTGAGGGGCAAATTTATTTCTTTATTAATAAATACAAGTAAAACTTCAGTCAGAGATAAATTGTCAGAAGGGAAGGAAGTGAAAAAGGTTTATTTTGTCCAGGAATGGCTAAGGTTGAGCAGATGCAACTAGCAATTTTTCTGCTGTATTTCTCCCTCCCCACTCATTCTCAGCAGTCTAGCTATTTCCACCCAGTCACTGAAGTGCATACTAGAAAAGCAAAAGACAAACTAGCAAAAAAAAAAAAAAAAAAAAAAAAAAAAAAAAAAAAAAAGTTCAGTGGATCAAATGCAGAAAGACAATGCAGGCACAATCTCTGAATAGGAAATAGTGAAATGCACAATTTGAGAATTGGCTCTGGGCATGAAAAGCTGCTCACAGTAGGACCGTTTCCAAGCAGAGCTCTACAAGTTACAGTCATGGTCAATTGGAAACAAGGGTCACACAGGTGCTTTCATGGCAGAGTGGCAGCAATAGTATATCCTCCTCTGTAATCTAACTCTGATGTGGGAGCTAAGAGCTCCTCAGAAAACTTAGATCAAAAGACATCCTAAAAACAGGGTTTGTTGTTTTGACTAACCCATTTCCTCAGACTTGGATCATTGTAGAGCACACCACAGAAAAAATGAGATTTCCTGAGACAAAATGGTTTCATCTGCTGTTACACTAGTAAAACCACACAAATACCTAAATACAACTAGTACTAAAATCATATGCCACCCCATCATCCAAAAGTGAAGGCCCATGGTCCCTCAGCTTCAATTTTAAAAGGCTGTTCTAGTAAAAAGCTGTTTGCCATTAGTGTTGCACTGCAGTAGTTTGACACTTTGCTTTTCAGTACTAAAGTAACTCCACTGCTAATGGTTAATCCAGCACCAGAGGAGGACAGCAGGGCTGACACTATGCAAGAGTATAAGGGACATGAAATGAGATGTTGCAAAATGAAGTTTAGACATGCTTAAGCAGTTGAAGCAGCAGGTAATACTCACTTTCTTTCCAGTCCAAAAGCAAGCAGTTTTATTAAAGGAGAAGCTATCCTACACACTCAAACCCCATTAGTCCCAACAGCTCTAACAGAGGCCACCGCTCTCCTGCCCCATGGGGCACACTGTCCCATATGGCAACAAAGATGAAGTCAGAGAGCAAACACAACCAAATCAGAAACACAGCATTTACACTCACTTCAGATGAGAATCAGATTTTTTTCCCAAGCATTAGGGATGAGCCTTTTTTTTTTGTGGTACTAGACAGGGCCCCCCTCCCCCCCCCCCCCGCCTTTTTCAGGCCTGTCCTAAGCCACATCCACAAGCTCCAGCCTCTTCCAAACATGGTAACTTTTAAAAATACTTGCACTAATACTTCAAAAAAGCTAGCTCCTGCACCATTCAGCTCAACCCCCTTCAGCCCCCCACCCCAAGCCATGCACAGCTCCCCAAATCTTGCTCCTTCGTTTGCAACAGAGCTTCCCTGCACTCACTGCTTTGGCAACTCCTGTCCCCTAAGGCAGCACAGCTCCAGCCCCCTAGATACAAAAGCACTTTGTTTGCCAACCTCTGACCTCCAGGCTGTGTGGAAATCCTCAGTGACCACCCCCAAAACTCCACTGGCACACCAGGGCCACCCTGATCCCAGCTCCACAGCCCTGTCCATAGGGGGTTGAAACTACCCCCAAATGCACACATATGATCTCGGATTGCATGGGTTGGAGGAAGGAGAGGGGACAGGGCTCAGCCAGCTGCTGCTGTAAGCACTCCCAGCCCCATCCCACTGCCCCCCTTCCTTTTTTGTTCTTGCCTGTGCTGTGGCTGTGTCAACTATTTCACAGGGCTCCCAGGGAAGTAGGACCTTGGGGAAAGCAAGGTGGTAGGAAGTGAATCTGGAAAATGCTTTAGAAGAGGAAAAATAACAAAGTGTCTGCTCAAAGTTGTTTACTGCCTACAGGAGAGCTGGAGAGAAGCTCAAAGAGGTGTTGCAGATAGGAGGAGTTAGTTTTACCCAAGGAACGCTTTTATAACACAGAAAAGCATCACAAAGATTTCCTTTCTCAAACCTGCCATGAAACAGACTTATGGCAGCACCTCAGAGCACTGATCAGATATCCACCTACTAGATGCAAAGTAAAAGAAGTAAAACACTTTCAAGCTTTCAAGATGAAGCACTGACTGGCATTACCTGCATGGATGCAAAAGGCCACAAGGGAGCAAAGAGTAGCAAACAAGCCTAGCACACCCCAAAGCCAGCATCCTAACCCAGAACTCACACCCTGCTGGGACTGGCATTGAATAGGTCACAGCTTAGAATAGCAGTGAGGTTGACCCAAGACAAGCTTTAGAAGACCAGGATTAAAAACTCCAATGTACAACTGTTTCTATAGAGATTAGTTTGCCTCCTGTTTCTTTTTCTACAGGCGGTACAACACTGCCCAGTCTCTGAAAGGGGCAAGCACAGACCTGAGCATTTTATTGTTGTTTGTGGGTTTTTTGTTTTTTGTTTTTTTTTTTAAATAAGCTCCCTGACACAGTCTGCAGAGGGATTTGGAAGCCCTGACTTCCCACCAAGACAGCAAAATACCACAAGATGTTTGCTGTCCTGGGTCGTGGTTTTAGCCTCAAGAGGATTTAAGGAATGAACTAAAATTTAAGTCAATGCAATGTCAAATAGCACACACACAAAAAAAATCCCCTCACAATCACATCTTCCTTTGATATCCCTGTGACAGCATCCACACACCCCTTGTGTTTACAGCCTGTTACTTTCTGATGGTTGTGTCCTCTCCTTGCTTACGCTACAGCTTTGGATCTCAGAAAAGTGAAATGTTGATATTGAACGTGAAAGAGAAATTCATCTGTGCGACGAGAGTAGTGAGCTGGCATAGAAGCTGTCAAACTGAGGAAGTGTCTTACAACCGCCACAGTATAATGAAAATATTCTTTAAAACTCTGTGACAACTGCATGGAGAGACAGAAAATGAAACTGCCTACACCTGGAGACTCTACTCTCTCTGTGCGAGTACATCAGCCTCTGCTCTGGACTGTACAGCCAGTCTGAGTGGGGGCAGGCCCTATTTCCAAAATGCTGGATCAACATCAAAAAGGGACAGGCAGACCATTTTGCTTCCCATTTCCCCTGTGCCAAAATAAGTCGTTATTGCAGTACCGTTTTGGAGGAGACAGGATCCCAAGTGCGAGCAGCTCCTTGCAAAGGATCAGCCTCAGACACCCTCTCCCCTCCACAGCGCATGAGGCCTCAGCTGGGGCAGGATGGATGGAGCCTCACACGCGTTCAGAGCCACACAAAGACAAGCAAAGGCAGGTTAAACAGGGGGAATTCTCAGCTCATTCAAGGAGAAGTGGGGAAGATCACTGTCCCGCTTAGCACACAATTTCAGGTTTTTAGAGAATGAAGTCTACATAATGAATATGCTTTTTCAGGAATCAAAATAAAGATGCATACGAAGCTTAAACTGCAGAGTCCACATGTACTTGAACTTGCACATCTGACTGTCAAAGAACAAAAAACTTCTTTACAGAGAAGATCAACACAGGTTCTGTTCTGCCACAATTCCTAGAAAGCTGCTGATAATGTCAGTGAATCAGACTTTGCCTCATTACAAACATTTCTTGACTCTAGGAAAGCTTAAGATTTATAGGCTTTAGACACTTAGGCAGAGCTTTTCACAGGTCACCAGGGAATTTGGATGTTGAGCTCTTGCCAGAAGTTTGAATATTGAAGAGTAAGCGCAGGCAAGCAAATATTTGAGGTATTGAACCTCTCCTGAAGGTACCAAAGCTAAACACCCAAGTGACTAACCACTTGCAAAAACACAAGCCTTAGATTTGGGGAGGTCATTTATGTCAACATGGAGCAGCTATTAAGAGATGTGGCATCATTACCCAACACCTTCGCCTTAGTGCTTATGAAGTCAGCAAGGCACACTGGGCCTGCAGGGCAGAGCACGATTAGCTTCAGGGCTTTTAATTGCTGTTGTTACTTTATACGAAGTCTAAGTGCAAAGGTGAGGAAAGAGTGGCATTTAGTAAGGCTGTTTTGAGGCCAGAGAAAATATGAGATTACGGTTAAGAGTGGAAGATTGGTATTATCAAATCAATACTGTACAATAAATATAGTAAGTGCATTAATCCTATTAGCTGAGTGGATTAAAATGAATGCGGAGGACACTAATGAAATAGGATGATTGCAAGAGGCTAAAATTAAACATACCCAAAAGAAAAGGGCAATGAAAACATTATTCTAAAACAACAGGGGTTTGGTGACTATATGCACTTTGAAAACTTAATCTGAGCACAGATGTTGTCTTGGCACTTTTGGAGTTTGTGTCCCAGACAGAGAGTGAACAGGGACAACAGTGCAAGTTTTTCTACAAGTGAAAACACAACAATGCCAAAATTCTGCAGATGAAGCTTGTTAAGCTGTTTGTAAATACTATTGCACTGTAATACACTGAAAAGAAAGAAAACTACCATTGTAAAGATCTACCTACTTGCAGAAACTTATTAACTTGTACCACAGCCCACCTGTCCTCAGTGAATACTCAGATCTAGCAAGGCACTATAAAAATAATGGAGAGGAGGCAGTGGCCAGGCCAAGAAAGGAACTAGCAGCCGAGATGGAATAGGTGTTTTAGACTGTTACAACATTTAAAGCACTAAGCTAACACTGTATCACACTGTGGGTACGTGTTTGCACTGCACCATGAGTCAATGGCCATTATATGCACAAGAGGAACAGGAAAGCAGCCTGCTAAGCATTAATTTCAACAAGGCACTCCGGTAAAAGGAAAACTTCTCTCCCTGAATGTTTAAGGAGAACCTAATGAAGACTGACTTATGCATGCATTTATTAAAATTTTCTCAGCATTGAGCATTTCAGCTTTTAAGTTTCATGTGCAGCTTGAAAGCAAGGCAGAAGCCAAACCATTAGGAAGAACACCATCTCTTTAGAGGATTAGGAATTAAGTTAACTGCACATTAGAGATAAAATAGTGGAGTGCTTGTCTTTATTCTTAATAATAAACCATAAGGCATTGAGCTACACAGCACGATTAACTTCTTTCAACTTTTCAGTATTACTGCTGAGACAGCAACAGTGTAGTCTCACAGAAACATCAAAAAATACAGAGCGATTAAGTTAAAATTAAGTGAATTTAGGGCAGGCAAAAAATGCTACATTGCAACTCAGAAGAGATAAGTCTTCTGTTCATGTAAAAAGCAGCCTGAGCACTAGTAGCGTTAGAATGAATTCCTTGAAAACAAAAGTCATTCATGGTTTGAAGTGACCAGCTCTGGGGCTTTACGTGTTACTCTGCATCCCTCCTTTTCTTCCTAACTCGTGCTTGATCTGGCTACTTGGTCTCTAGAATAACAACACTACTAGTGAAGCCTACGAAGCTGGTGAAAAGGATGAACTTGGGAAACCACAGCTGAGGTCTCATCCCTTCCTCCTTTACCAGCTCCATACAGTCTTGAACTTCATTTTTCTTTGACTGGGTTCCCCATTTATAAAACTCTTCTTACAAACCTGACAAAAAAAACCCAAACCCAACCCTACAAAAAACCTACAAACAACCAAAAAAACATTTAAGTCTGTGAGATACAGAAATACTAAACAAACAGGAGCCATTTTGATCATTAGATAATCAGCCCAACACATACTACAAGATACCAGCAAAACCTAAGACTTACCAAGACTCCTAGGAATAAAAACACTCTCTGCAAGATAGATAGAGTTCTGTCTTCAATGTGTAACTGCAAGTCTTCAACTATTCTCTATAGTTCAATGAGGTGCTAAGTTTATTCACCTGCATCCTGATCTGGTTTAGGATGATTGACCTAAGAGAAGCAGAGCAAACCTCCCAGTGCTCCTCTTCCTCCAAGCTTTAGCTGCAGCTGTAGCCTATGAGCAAACACCTGCATACTTTCTGCCATACTATCACGTCCCACCTGTGAGAGAAGCTCACCTGAAAGGCAGGCAAAGCTATTAGTTTGAGCATCCACCAAATTCCACCTTAAAGTGCTTCTTTACTGCCTGGAAAAGCTGAGCAACACTTAAACCACTGAAAAAACTCTGGCACCAAAGCCCATCCCGTTAAGGCAAAGCTGTATCCTTGTCTTTGCACAATCTTGGTTGTTTCATGGTTGCACCTGGTTAGCCAGCCATCTTTTCCTGTGTTACACAGAATCTAGCACAGGTGACTCAGATCCAAGACTAAGCAAATAAGTAAATAGCCCCATAGGGAACGGTTCAAGTCATCATGGTACAACATGCAGCAGTTGCTTTGAGGTGAAGCATGCTCCTGGTGTGGTAGGCAGCAATTCCCTTTCACATCTTATTTCTGTAGCTGTGTGAAGTCCTAAGCAAAGTATCAAAGCCCTTTCAGCTAGATAAAATGTGTTACGTCTGACATGGTAGAGGACATGCCTTAGCCAAGTGTACAAGGCTTACTATTTGGAGCTTTGTAGTGGCCTTTAGGCATTACAGCTCAACTGCAAACAGGGCTCAGTACTATACACACACATTCAGTGTGCCTGGCTGTGCCCTGAGGCATTTGCCATAAGGCAGAATTAGAGCTGCTGAAAATTTTCCAGAAAAACACTGGAAAAGGCAATGAACCAAAATGAAAGCATTTCCTAGAGATGTGCTAGCTTCCAACAACAGGGGCTGGAGCACATCCAAAGAAGGGCAACAAAGCTGGTTGAAGGGTCTAGAGCACAAGACCTATGAGGACCAGCTGAGGGAACTGGGGTTGTTTAGCCTGGAGAAAAAGAGGCTCAGGGGAAACCTTATCACTCTCCACAACTATCTGAAAGGAGGTTGTCCCAAAGTGGGTGCTGGTCTCTTTTCCCAGCTAACAAGCGACAGGATGAGGAAACTGCCTCACGTTGTGCCAGGGGAGCTTTAGATTGGATATCAGGAAAAATTTCTTCACTGAAAGGGTTGTCAGGCATTGGAACAGGCTGCCCCCAGGGAAGTGGTTGAGTCACCATCCCTGGAGGTATTTAGAAGATGGGTAGATGTGGCACTTAGGGACATGGTTTAGCGGTGGACTTGGTAGTGCTAGGTTAACAGTTGGACTTGATGATCTTATGGGTCTTTTCCAATCTAAATGATTCTATGATTCTAAGTTTCCCCATATACTCTCCTAGCAGGCTGCAGGGATTTCACAACATCACAGGCAGAGCAGACACATAAATTACCTGAAAGGGCTTTTGGTTTAACTGCAGTGCTTTCAAATTTGTGGTCTGTGCACCCCTCAGGGAAAATACAAGAAATGAGCCTTTGGTCAGGTTTCAAAGGAAAATATCTTCATTAGAAACTACCTTGGGTTCCTGTGGAATGGTATGTGTCAGTATTTTGGGAACACGAAAGTCTGCTTACTGCAAAGACTCAGTTCTTGACTTAGCAGCCCTGAGAAAATTAGCTTGCTCTGGAATATGCACAGCAAAATTGGGATTCACTGACTGTAAGCTGAACTCTGCTTCCTGATGCTGGTATGGTCCCAGCTCTGTTTGCTCTGTTGGCAAACAAGCTCAGACTGTGGCTGCACTGGGGTTTTAGAAACCATCACTTCATTTTGGGTAGAACATTTCAAAATGACATTTCCTGTTTTGTCTTTTAAAGTTATCAGGAGAGTTTCATTCTCCACCCAGAAGAGTGACTTTTCTTGTTTTTTGTTTTCATAGATCTACAGGATGTAGATACAATACAATGTATAATATACATGGAGAAGTTCGGAAAATTAGACTCATTTTGATATTGGGTAAACTAGGTAAGCCTGCGAGTCTCTTCTCTTCTAGTGAACTGAAAAGATAACACAGAGCTCCACAATCCCAAACTGGTGCCACTGCCAGATAGTCTGTTCCCCTTGTATTTCACGTTTGTAATAAAAATGCAACAGCTTTACTGAGTGAATCAAAATAGGTGATTTTGCCATAACTTTTCCAGTAACATCTCTAATAATTTTTTTTCATACCTGTGGCAAATTCAGGAACTCCTGGGATTTCGCTGATGCTCAGCAGCAAAAGAGTTTATTATTATCTTCAGCAGGTCTTCAGCTACCTACAGGAAGAAAGATTCACAAGTATCATCAGCCTCTGTCTTTGCACCACTGGCAGGTTCAGAAATTCACATAAAAACCATTTTATTTTGGAACCAAGTATTCTATTATGTACAAATCATTCCCATTCATTTCCCTTTAGATCTCCTGTTCATCTCCCCATTAGGCAATACTCTGTTCCTCCCTCAAAAGCATAAGTATCCTCATAAAACATCCTATCCCAGGCTAATGTTAAAGAATTGTTTTTATACCCATCAGATACTTTTACAGGCTACTAACTCCATATTTGCCAATACATAAGCTGTCCAAAGAATCTGTCAGAACTTCCTGAAGATAGCCACATGCCAAAACCAAAAGATAACAGCAAACCAATCTTCCTTTATAAGAGCCAAAACTCAAATCTAGGATTCTAGGTAAAAGAAAATCCTACAATTTTACCCTTAACTATCACATTTTGTCTTTTGTCTGCCCCCCCCCCCATACATGTATTTGCAAGGGTCTTTTTCCTGTCTTGATGAGATGAGTGTGCAATATGATAGTCTTTCACTGCAATTTCACTGATAGGATGTGTTTAAAATAAAAATCAAAAGCATGAATCACTGACAAGTGTAGTGTTGCAGAGCTGTTGTCTTATTTTTCAGTTGGATTCCCCGGTTTAGCAAAGCACTTAGCTCACACACCAAAATGCTGCAGGTATTCGTATGCAAGGTATCTTGGAAGTGAAAGTCAAGGACATTCATGATTTAGCCATTCAGTGACAGGCAAATTCAGTCCTGCACATTTGGGTAGAACTAAAGGTGTCATAGGTACATGCACAAAAATAAGGCCCCCAGTAGTCTAGATGCTGGAATTTCATGGAAACTCATGTAAACGATCAATTAGACAGAGATCCAACTACTCTATGCTAGATTTACTGGAAATATACCCTTCTCTGTTTCATCAAGCAGTCTTGGTGCCAGAGAAAAGTTTTCCAAGTCAAAGCTGCAGAGACAGGAAAGAAGTTCATTGAGTTCAGAATCAGCAGCAACATAAAGCTATTGCAGTCATTACTGAATAATTCTTAAAATCCGATGCCCACTTCGATTGTAATCCCTCCAAATTCAAGTCAACCGAAAGACAAAACTAAATAATCTGCCAAACAGACTTACTGCATTGCTAATGGGTATTAGAAAATATAACTGGGGGAAAAAAAATCCCAAAATACCATGATGAAACACCTCATACAGAATTTCTAATAATAGAGCTAAAAGCTCTTTGCAGAAGGAAAGGGTGGGGGAAGAGTCATATGACAGAGAAAGAAACAGAGGCAGAGATTCTCAGTGTGACTTAAGACTCCCCAGCAGGCTAGACTCGAAATCAAACCTGAAGCCTCTAGTCCTTTGCTTTGAAATACAACTTTAAAACACGCAGTCAGCTGAAGAAACATGCTACAGAACAATACACACTTGATTTACCTCCACACAACTGGAGCAAGAACAAATTTTACCTCTAATTCAATGTTGTCTGGCTGTACCCCCTTGTTGCCAGATCTCATGAGTCCTGCTATCACACTAAACACATACAATGCTGGGGCACACACAATTTCCAGTTCAAAAACCGTTCTGGAGGTCCTGCTTCTTACACCCAAGGTGGAGGATACAGCCCATCCTGGTACAGAAATTGAGTGACTGCTGGAGGCAAGCTCTCTGGTTATCCCAACATGCTGCCTCAGCTGGCAAGGACTTGCCTGGACAGTATTCGAAAAAACTTTTCCCACTCAAACTTGTCTAATGAACCTCAACTTTGGTGAAGAAAAAAAAAACCCCACCAAAGTGTTGCTCTTGTTCCCCAGCCTCCTGCCTTCTTAATTTGAGGTAAAAGTGGGAAATTAAGCAGGCTATTAGGGAAGAGGCAACAAGTTGAATATGGGTGACAAAAATCTGTAAAAAAGGGAGAGGAGTTGTTGGGGGTTTCTTTCCTCTCTCTAAACAGGTTTTTTTTTCCTCTTTAATTCTTACTGTCAACCAGCTTTACATGGAGCTGCAGACTACCACGACAGTGACCTTCCCCAGCACTTTTGCCGTGCCAGGAGCGGCCGGCCCAGCGGGGTCAGACCCGGCAGGTCCCCAGAAGCGGAGGCCGCGCCCGGCTCAGCCCCGCGCCTCGGGGGCCCTGGGCCGGCCCCTGCGGGAGGGAGCGGCCGTCCTCCATTTTGTCCTTCCGACCGCTGGGGGCGCCAGGGCCCCGAACAGGAGAGACACCGTCGAGGTGCTGGCAGAAAAAGAAAGGCGTTTACTGCCTCTTTTGATGACAAGTAAATAAATGCATTGTAAAAGCCCCGTCTATCGTACCTCCTCCTTTTCCTACTTCATTTTTCCATGACCGCAGGCGACATACGAACTTACAGCTAGTGCGTTTTTGTCCAGCCTTTACTTCAACTTGCTGCATTCCTCAAGATGCCTTTATCAAACTAACTCCCAACCTAGACTCTTCTTATCCTAACACCTTGCACGTCTAAAATCGGAAGCGGGGACTGCTGAGGCTTGTGGAGAGCGGGAGGCACGGCCGCCTGAGGGGTATCGACCGCCGCCTCTCTGCAGCCCGGCACAAGAGCTCCAGGCAGGCAAGATCCGTTTGAGGGTTAAACCAAAACCCCAAACACCCGCCACCCACCCCCAAGTCAATCTTTAGCGCTTCAGCCGCGACTGTGCGCTGCTCCCAGCCGCAGTCTGCCAGGCTGGGACGGCATCTCCCTCTAGTGTCTGAACGCGCCGCCGGGCCGGCAGCGCCGCCGCCATGTTGGCTCAGGTTTCTCTCTCCCACACTGCCCTCTGCAGCTCGATTCCTGGCCGTGCCTGCACGAACGAAAGAGCTCAAGCTGAGGGGGGCGGGCCGCGAAATAGATATATATATACACACGGAGTCCAGAGGGGTCCTTCCACTCAGGACAGACTGATCAGAGCAGACCCACGTCGTTCCCCGGGACACCAACACCTCACGGACCTGGCTGCCTCAGCACCAACGTGGGATCTCTCGCGTGCATCTGACAACAATCTCTCAGTTTCTTGTAAAAATTTGCCAACTTAGGTGGCATGAAGTTATATTAAAGACGATCAATCAGTTTCTGCAAGCACGTCACCAGCCGGATGCATTTCTGCCCCATGCCAGTGCCCTGTGTTGTGGTACCACCAGGACAGATGCCCGTGAGTGGTGAGCTGGGCCAGGAGGCGCAGGCACAAACACACCTGCCTGCCCTGACTGTGTTTTGCTAAATAGATTCTTGAAAGCAACAGATTAGTATATAGCTGCAGCATTCAGCGATGTATTTACTGCTGCAAAGCTCCAGATGCTCTGTAAGCCGCAATAATACAGTTAAGTGGAAAATGAGTCATTTAAAACCGTAATGACTATCATAGCATGACTCCACTGACAACAAACTACAATGATAATGCTGCAAGGTGGATGATACATGTTCATCAGGGCCTTGGTCCCATCAAGCTCTGCCTTTGGGCCAACTGCCTGCAGGCCACCCTCAGTGCCGCCGAAAGGAGCCCAGGGAGCCCTTGGTGAGGCGGTGCAGCTGGCTGGGGTGCCCCTGCCCTCCCTGAGCACATGGTTCCAAGCCACCATCTCCTCAACACCGCGTTCCACCCCACCATCGCTGACCCACCTTGCTGCTTGGCTTCGTGAAAACCACGAAGGTTGTGACTCTCAGGTGAGCAGAGGTGGGCACCCAGGTTTTGGCTGTGAGGAGGTAGGGCCACCCTGTTCAAAGCAGAGTGTGGTTCTCCTCAGTCAGGCCAGCAGGCCCGCGGGCTCACACCCACAGGTGCCCCGGGAGCGTGCAGGTCTGCCAACCTTTCTGAGGGCACCAGGTCCTGGTCAGACACCGGCCAGGCCGTGCCCATGGGGACAGACCAATTTCCAGGTGCTTGCTGTGGCTTGTCTGGGGGGCAGGCGGGGCAGCCTTCTTGTGGAAAGGGAGATGAAGGCTCTGCCAGGCCCGCTTTGGCCCTCAGCCTGGCCAAAAAGCAGCTGAGGCCATGTGGGGCCATGCTTTGCTGCCTGCTCCTCAGGCCCTGCTCAAGGAAATGCCCCTCGAGGCAGGCAGCCCCTTGTGAGAGTCAGGAGAGCTTTTACAGCATCAGGGAAATGTTAGCTCTCTGCTAGTGTGGCAAAGGTGACTAGGGTAGAAAAGGAAAAAACCAGACCCAAGTTTTCTGCTGGTATAAAGCAGACAGATCTGATGATTTTAAATAAACCACTGTATGTCCTTAGAAAATTTGGCATTAATTTTTTCCCATCTCCAAATGAAGCAATTCTATTGCTTAGTCCTTGGCAAGTCATTTCAAAGGCCAGGTAATGTGAAAAACAGACTAATGTCCTCACTAAAGGCTGAGGCTTTGAGAAGCTGACATGCACTTAGTCATATCATACCTACTATTTGCTATAGAGAAGCATCTTTTATTCCCTTAACATAAACGATGTGCTTTGTTGCTAGACTGTAGCACCATGCAGTTTAAGCCTAACTCTCCAAAATATGATTGCCTTTATCTAGCTGAATGCTCTGGGTATGGACCACTTCTAGTCCCTCTTATTAAATGCGATAAAGCAAGGTCACTCCTTAGTCAACCTGATCACTGCCTGCCACAGCACCGTTGAGATTGCTGTCATTTATGCAGGGGAACAGGAGAGCTCCTCACAGATCAGACTCTCATAAAAATAATTTACAGCTACATTCACCTTGCACGAAACAGCATAGCCATTCCGTCAGCCTACACATATTTCAGTCTCTCTTTAACTACCCTCTTGTGGTATCTTTGATGAACGACAGCCTTTTCCAACAGGCTAAAATAAATCCAGCTGTACTTGGCCATTCTAGTACTGAGACAAAACTTTCCTTTTGGAGAGCAAGTAGCTGGTGGTTGGTTTAGAGTTTTGGGGGTTTTTTTTGGTTTGGTTTTTTTTTTTTTAATCAGATGAGCTCCAAATGCATCATGTTTGCCCCAAATACACTGAGGCCCTTCAAAAATAGGGACCACTGAAAATCCAGGAAGTTTATACTTGCATTTTCAGTTGTCTTTAACAGAAAAGAATTAATTTCCAAGCTTTTGATGCTAATGTAATCTCTGCTGCATTAAAAAAAAACCCACAACCCCAAACCACCACTGACTTAACAGAAACTAGTTAAGGGCTTTGAAGATGCAAAGCAGAAGATGCATTTCAGCAACATACACTAATGTATATTTGATAGGTAAAGTCTCTATTTAATCAATTGACTAAATTCTCACTTAATTATTTTCTTGTCTTGAAACAAAGATGATTGTACTAGGGGTGGATGGCTAGGTTCCTAGGGCTAAATGCAGGTTTTTCAGTAGAGAAACGTATCATAAATCCAACCAAGAAAAACACTACACTCTGAGTGAGTTTCAATACTGAGCAATAGTGACAATTAAATAAGCCACACTAGGTGGTAAAATATCTGCCCTCAATAAGCAGAATGACCGCAGCCCTTACCAACCTGGGTCAATACTTGAGGTACTTGAATTATCAATAAATAAGTAAACCCATTCTTTCACGGAGAAATTTTAGCAAATCTAGAACTCCAGGAAGTTGTTAACATGGGCTAGGGTTCAAAGTGCTTTCTAAAGACGAAACAGCAGCCCAGAAATTCCTCATCTCTTACCACCACTGACTGCAATTTATCTGATTCAGGATTTTTTTTGTTCTCGTGGTGACTAAAGCAGTAACCTAGTTCTCCTGGGTGACTCCTGGGACGACTCAGGAAGAAGGTGGCTGATATTACACTGGTGACTCTGAGTTTTGTGTTCGCAGCTGCACTTTTTCAATTTATAAAATGGGGATAATGGTATAGTGAAGTCTGTATTACCAGACCAGCAGAGGAAACATCAAATGCAATGATCGCAATCTACAGGAAAGACCTCAGCAGAAAGCAGCAAAAAGGATGTCTGAGATTGTAGGGTGCCAACATGATTTCATACCCACTCCTCGCTGTATTCATCTGTGATACTGTGCCTGATGTTTTGTGTGCATTTTGATGTATATGTTTTTCTATATGCAGACAAACAGTGCACAAATGAGGAGGGGATATTCTTTATGACCAGGAAATGTCTTTGTGCTACAATTATTTTAGTTGCAAGATACCTGTGGAAAGAGAAAGGTGTGTCCTCCCCCAGCCACACAGCTGGCAGGAAGGGACCATGCTGGAAACTGTCTGCCAACTCCATGATAAGTGCTTAGAGGCCTTGCCAGCTGAGAACTTCCACCTTGCCCATGGCCAGAAGCAGTATAAGCCCCTCCAGATGAAGACAGGGCACAGGGAGAACAGAGCCTGCCCTCAACCACAGCTTTGTTTCTTCTTGGCTAGCAAAAATCGGGAGTCTTTTATAGTGGTTACCATGGCTAATTCACTGAGGCCTTCAGTTTTCACTCTGGTCTCTAGTACTCTCAAAGTTTTTTTTGTATTATAGCAGCACTAAGAAATGCTCACTTGCCCCAGTCAGGGCACCAAGCACAGTGCAATCATGTAGTAAGAGATGGACTGTGTCCCAAAGAGCTTCACATAAAGAACGGCTAGGATTGGTACTTTACAGTGCAAAGGAAGGAAGATCTGATGAGACTGTAAAACCAACAAGGGAGGAGGTAGTTCCACCACTCATTTGCATGGACTCCTCCGAACGAACTACATTAGAGGCTAGTCTCCATCTGGACTTGAGTCACCTTCAAAAGGCAATTCAGACCACTTAAGTTGGGATCCTGCTTCAAATTGCCTTCTAAAGCTATGCATGAGTATGCCTCCAAAGATGGCTGTTGGAAGTCAAAAGAAGCAAGTTGGTTTATCCAGGTGAGACTTAACCGAGTCACCATGGGAGTAACAAAACCCCATATAATTTGAGTCTTTGGTCATTGTTTGAACCACAGCCCGCTCTTCTTTCTTGTCAGAAACAAGCAGTAAGCCAAGTAGCTCCTCTGTAAATGGAATATAATCAGTGGTCTGTTACCTTGTTCCAGTGCCCCCGGTAGCTTTCAGCAGAGGTCACCTGCATGTGTGAAGCAGTAGTTAAGAGTTCAAATTATCAAGAATCACGCTAAAAATGTACTTAACAAGGCACAGCCACAGCAAATGAAAATACTTTCAGTAAAATCCTCCCCAACCTCCATTTGCCTATCTTCCAGTCCAGCAAGGGCTACAAATTTTCATGAGCTCATACAGGCAAAGATAAAAAGGAACAAAAATATACAGTGTCTACGGCTCTTGGAAAAATTTGCCTGAAGTGTATTTTGCTGCCTGTAATAGATGTAGCTATCATAAGCCATGAAAGAGAACATGACTGGCAAAAAGGCAAGAGAGTAACAGTAACATATGAATAGCAGAAAACCAGGTTAGAGCTATGTATTTAGTAAGGAAAAACAAAGACGACGATATATAAAGTTGAAAAAGAAGGGACAAAGCACAGCATAAAATGAATGTTGTATCAGGGAACAAATGTTATGACTGCTTTCAAACCATCACTTCCTATACACTGCTTTAGTTGGCATCTCAACTGGTGATAGGAAGCTGCCAAGTAGAAAACTAACTAGTTGGGAGTGTGGGAAGGTGGGAGCTTTAAAGCATAAAGAAAAAGTCTTGGGTGTTGTAACCATAGTAGCTCAGGGTGTTCTATGATCCAAATCTCTCACACCCTATAGAATAATACCCCTATGACTCATTTCATTCCTACAGGTGGTATTTGGCATGGTCTTTAAACAAACTTCATTTCTTAAATATTAGTGATTAAAAAATTGAAGATTTAAGACAAATGTCTTGAATGGAAAACCCTGCTAAAAAGATGAAATTGTCTACACCTGCAAGCTAACATCCCTATATGAAACTTTTGAAAAGCAATGAATGCATCTGAAAAAGTTTAAAAGCATTAAAAATCTTGTTTCATCTCTTACCATACCTTTCAGGCATACTCCTCTGAGCATCACCACTCTTATAAGAAGACCTGACACCCAGATCTCCAAAGGCATATAGCCACTTAAGTTGTATTGAATTCAGAGGGAGTGAAATGCCTCAATGCTTTCTGGGACTCTAGGAGTGAGAGTTCATTCGCTTGATTGGGAATTAAGGACCATCAGCAGGAGTAGCTCAGCACCTGGGAGGACAAGGATCATAGTCTGTACAATCAGATACCACATTTCTTCCCCATGAAGTCACTGACAAAGCTGTTAGGACTCCTATTACAATGCTCTGAGATAAGCCTGGAAGATGATGCTCTCATTAGACTCTCTCTCATGGGGCCCCTCACACTGTATCTGTGCAAGCTTGCTCCAATAGTTTTCATCCTCCTACAGCCATCTATAACTGGTTTCCTTCAGAAACTTGGAAGGTTTTTTAATGATGTGCAACCAGAAGACAGGGATACAGGTTCCTCGCAGAAAAAAAAGCTCTTTTCGCACATTATGCTACTGTTGTACATTTGGCACCGTTTACACAAACCTGGATTTAAAAAAAGACATACGGCTAGCTATTCTTTTCTCTTAGTTACATGGTTGAAATTCAGGGAAATTTCACTTTCATCAGATTTACATGGGAGGAAGAGTAGAATACAGAGAGAAGTGCTACAGGGCTGAAGAGAGAAACAAACCCAAACTTGAATATATGGCTGCATACATTTAATTGCTTACCAAAACAATTGGCAATTATTGAGGGAGAAGACAGATTTCCTAAGTTGAGCTCAAGAAAGCAAATTTCAGTGTCACAAGCTACCTCTGCCAAAGTAACCTGGATAAAGGTTTTGAAGTGTTTGCAACAAGCTTGTAAAAAACAAAACCCCCAAGCCCCCAAACTAAAAAAACCCTCCTGGAAATCACATATCATGAGGAGCTAATTTTTTTCTTTTTTTTTCCAAAAAGAACACTATAAAAACTGTACTGTGAAGAACTAAACAATTTGCAAGAAATTGGACACATTTATGTACAAGCTGTTCATAGTAACCAATAGCCATGTCTTTAGCTGATGAAAACTGGTAAAATGCCATTGGCTTGTGTGGAACCGCATAAATTCACAAAATGGCTTGCATACAGCCACATACTTCCAAGTATGGGACTATCTTGAAAGACCAACTGGTCAGTTAACTAAAAGCTCACATAAGTAGGGTATTACTATATTTTAAAGAATCTGGACAAGCCAAGGATCTGATCTCCTTTTTTTCCTGATTACTATAATAATTTTAATAAGATGGCTTATAAAAGCTTGCCATTTCCTTTACATTTTTAATAGCTATTTCTTCTGAACAAATACCCACTCTTGGGAAAAAGTATTTCTTCCCCATATCAGTGATGGGGTACTCCACACAAAGAAGCACCTAGCAGTTTAGTTCACATTTTTTAATAACATGGCACAATTTACATTACACAAGTCTTCGCTGATGAGGAAACATGCTGAAGATTGAGAGCCGCTTCACTTTTCTTTTCACATAGGATCTAGAAAGGACTTTATTACATACAGGATAAACAGCAAAAAGGTTTGTATATAACAATCTCTTTACAATACTGAAAGCTACCACTACGGTTCCAGTGTACATATTCTTCAGGGTTGGGGTTTTTTTGTATTTTTCCTTTTGTTCTTTAAAAAAAAAAAACCACTGCACAACATCTGGAGTTCACAAAATCTGAAGCTCACAACTAAACCTTCAGTTGACTACTAAAATAGATCTCTGATCATTAGAAACAACTGTCTGTAGTTAACTTTTTTCTTTTTTTGCCAAAACAGGATAACAACTTCAGATAGCACTTTAATACACTAGAAGACCAATGGAACTAATTTTATTTCATACATATATTTTACAGTCCAGTAGACAAGATGTTGAATTCTCTCTGATAAAGTCATATTCTCTCCAAATATTTAGACAAGAAACTTAATGCATTATAAAAAAGTGTGTTATGAAAAGACAGATTTCAGAAGATTGATGCATATTTTTAAAAAGGACCATGTTCTTCATGTTATTTCATGTCTTCTATGATTAGGGAACAACAAGGCTGACCTGTTAACTATTCACAGACTTTATTACCAACTGAAATACAATAAATTGCATTATGAAATCTGCATCAGAGTTCATTAATTAAACTACTGATCCACAGTGAAAACATATCCATCATTTAGAAAAGTATTAGCTTTCTTGTAGGATTTGTTTCAATGTAGCTAAAAATCACTTAACAAAAGAAAAAAGTGTGTGTACAGATAAAAATGACACACTGGCAATAAAAACAGACATGAATGGCTATAAGCAGATGTTCTTCCAAAAATAAATTTGACATGTTAAGTGACGAAAGTTCTGGAAAATATCCAGCATTTGATTATTACTCTGTTTAACCCAGATTAATGTGACTGAAAACCAATCTGTCATGACTACAGTATCAGTGATTACAGACTGCTAACCCTGATGCATTCTAAGGAATACATGAGCTACAGTAACATCAGCATCTTGATGCAGGGGTTCAGACAGAAAACTACACTTCTAATGGGCTGTTTCTTCATCAAAACAAGCAAGAGAAATAGGTTTCTATTATAGATGAGCTTGTTCAGGGAAAATATGACTTTAATTATGTTGTGTGTTGAAAAGGCTCCTTTGAGTTATAAAGGCTTTTGTGAAAAGCCTTAAAATTCATTGCATAGTTGAAGGGGTTTAGCTGTCTATAACAATATATGTAACACAGCATAAGCAGACTGTGTTGATCAATATTAAGTTTGCAAATAGCACAGTTTAAGAAGTATTAATGTATTATGTTACTTAATTTTATCTATTTACATTTGTACAAAGTAAAGCTTTCATCTTACCCTTTTTGCATATATGAACCATTAACCCATGAAGCAATCTTTTTACATAAATATCTACAATTGTCTTCACTTCTGGTCTGAAAGAGCTTTGTATGGTTGACATTGGTGGTGGTTTGTTTCTAGTCAAATCATTCAGATTAATGTCTTGTTCTTCAGTTCAAATTTTGAAATTTTTAAACTAGAAATAAAATAGAGTAGGAGACACGAGGAACATATGGACTTGGCTAAAAGATCTGGAAAATTTCAACATATAATATACAAAAAAACCATTTCAAAATCTTTGCACTCAGGTCTATACATATTGTACAGTGGGTCACATCCCCAGTCTGTATCAATGATTAGTAAGAAGGTCTTTATATTATGTTCATTTACAATGTTCTGTCCCTCTTTCTCTGTTTTATTTTAGTCTCGCTCTGCTTATCGAGCTTCAATGTCCTTGAGGGTGTGAGAAGGAGGCCTCTCTCTCATCTCTGTTGACAGAGGAGTAGTCCTTCTCGGAGACCCAGGCCGAGGTCCCAGAGTAGAAATAAGAGGTGGAGGGGCACTGAGAGCTGCTGTGGGGGGAGTTTTATTGAGGATGCCATTTTGGTGTCCCGTTGGGGGACTGACTCTGGGGTAGTGCATGCTAGGAAGTCCTGGCGTGATTAGGCTTGGGTGAGGCAGGTGCCCATCCAAGGCGGCAGGGTGAACTGAGTGCAGGCGTGCATGTTCATAGTCCTCTCTGAGCATGTGCAACCGCTCCCTATCATCCAAGTGGTTGCCCCTCTCATGCTCACGTCGAGGGTCAACAGAGAGAGGGTGGTGGTGATGGTGGTGGTGATTGTAGTCGTGAGGTTCCCGATCCCTGAATGACCTGTCTGCTTCATATAATCTTGGCGTAGAAAGACGATGAAGGGGGTCATTTCTTAGCAAAAAGTCTCTGCCCAGGGGGTCTCTCCGATGAATATCTAGCTCTCTGTACGGATCTCTTAAGGGATCTCTCATTGGATCCCAGTGGAAAGAAGGATAGGGGAAACGTTCTCCACCAGGAATTGGGCTAATTCCCATAAAAGGGGTCATCATGCGAGTCCTATCCAGGCCACTGATGCTGTTCATGTGATGTATACCAGTTACACCTACAGTCATGGGCATAGACACTAAAGGACTTGGATGGACATTAGATGTAGATATAGGTGGTGGCTGATCAGATGACCTATGAGTCTGAGGTCCCTCAGGTTGAACATCATGGTCTTCCTTTCGCTCCTCCTTCACTTTGACTTCATTGCTTTTCTTCGGATTATCATATGCTGTCTCGTTCTTCCTCTCAGCCTCACGGTTTGAAGTACTATTAGGCCGGGTGCTCTCCACAACGGGGGGCCTAGCATAGGGTGAAGGAACCCTGGGCATTTGCTTAGACTCTTCCACCACTCGGCTTTCATGGCTCAGGCCTTCCTTCTCCGAAATATAGTTGTCCTTCACCTTGTGCTCTTCAACATTAATTTCCTTCCGAGATTCGGAGTGATCCCTCTCTCGTTCTTTGGGTTTCTCTTTTTCTCGAACCTCGGGATTCAGATGGCTCCTGATCTGCTCATTTGAGCTGCGATTATGTCCGAGGGAGTTTACTGGATGGATAGGTGCTGGCGAAGGATGGCTGGAGTGTCTTTTCTCAATGCTCTCCCTAGAAGAAAGAGAAGTATAAAAATGAAGGCATGAGAAACTCTGCAAATAAAACAAAGCCTCTAGGGTGTCTGACTTCATACTTGTTGCTTTGCAGAAAGCTAGTAACATGCATCATTAAATGCACTGTTCCTTTTGCACACCCAAAACACCAGAAGAACATCCCATCTCTAAACTAGGCCTATTCTATTATCTCGACCCAGAAGAAGAAGATCCCCAAAGCTGCTTTGTGAATGATCTGAGATTTCAAACACTGAAGTCCACAGAAGGCTCCCAAGGGAATCTAGCTCTAGCACACATATTTCTAAGACAACAGCCTTAACTGTTTGCAAAGAAGAGAGAAAAATAAAAACACACTAATTTCATCCAAAAAAAGTGAGGCAATTAAATCCAAATTACATGGTTAATAGTATTTTACCTGCTTCTGCTATTAATAATACATTTGGAAAAATAGATGACATTTTGTTCAACTGACTTTTTAAAAAATTTCTAGACCTATGTACGTTACTGATTTCTTATCTCTATTCAAGCTTCTAGCTTTTCAATTTACTTCTCACAATTCAATTTACTTCTTAAAAATGAAAACAAAAACCTCTCAAGACACCAGCACTGATGGTGACAATCCACCACTCTGGACAGGCACTTCTCTAAGTGTGCAATGGCCCCCAGCGCAAGTGTTTTCATAGAGGTGGCCATCATGCATAGATTATGTGTTGACTTCCTCAGCAGAGATCACTCTACCCTACATGCCCATTATTCAGGCTAGCTCTGAAAACATACTTGCTCTGGAGTCAGTTGCTCTTCAGATTACCAACCCTTTCCCATTTCTAGGGTAGAGCAAGCAGAGCAGGGCCAGGGCCAGTGCATCTCCCTGCCAATGTTAGGAAGTCTCAAAATACTGTGAATTCATTCCATCTTTCAAACCTATTTATATTGGACAAAAGATTAGAGAATTATTGTCTGGCAGTGGACGAAAACCTAAATATGTGAATGGATTCTGTACCAATTATTTTCTGGAAGCAGTGTTGACCAGGAGTTATTATGGGCAACACTAAGTAAAAAAGCTTTCCTATTTGAAATGAATCGAATTCATAATGTAAATCTAATTCCTCAGTTCCAGTGATTTTAACCTCTCACTAATTTCAATTGATCTCTGAGTTGGAGTCTTTCCACAAAGACAGCTCCAGATATTCAGTGTTGGACACATGCTGCCTGCTGAGCATGGAAATTCTGTTCTATGCAGGGTGATGGACAATGTGCTGTTAAAGGCAAAAGTGAGGGATAAGCAGTGAGGCCCTCTGAAGTCCCAACCAGCTCAAGTTTACATGGTTTCTCTTTGGAAGCTGCAGCCTCTGCTTAGCAATGTGTAACCTGAACATGCTCTGATGAGGACAGCAGGTTGAAACTCACTCTGGACAAGATGAGCGATACTGGCTGGCTGAAGGGCAACTCGGAGTGCGACTCTGAAGTGGACACTTGCTCCTTCACCTGTACAATTTCTGCTACCTACTTTTCTGCTGAGCTGAACTGCATAAGATTTCTACCTGTAGGTACTTTTGGATGGTGAAAATGCAATAACTGCAGGAAAAATATCTTTGAAAAGGAAACTCTCATTATTATAATCTCACCAGATGCATCTTTTGCTGTGTCTAGACTGAATTGTTGAAACTGTCATTTTATGTGCCATGTCTGAGAGACCTCAGAGAGTCCAGAATGTGACTGTTAGAAAACATTTCTAAGACAGAGCACTTGATACCAGAACCACCTAGTCTGCACTGAGTACCAATTAACTCCTTGGTATCAGGTTCTGCTTTGATTGACTATGCCCTAAACAGTCTGGAAATTGTGTCCTGGCTCTAATTTCCTTCCTCTTGCTTTCCACCAACAGCTGAGGCATTTGATTTAACAGCTTCCAGATTTGGACACAGTAAGACCAAGTCAAGGCACTCCAATGAAGGCTTCTCAACTTGAACACTTGATTCTTTTACTTTGCTGGAAAGCACTGGCTTGGAGACTCTGCAATACCTAGTCTTTTATTTATTTTGCTCATGGGACTAGTTCAGAGGGCACACTTAATTGTTTTATTTCACTAGGAGAGCTCATTGACTCCTTTTGCTGATATTTAATCAATTTTCTATGTAATTGATGTATTTTAAATTACACATAAAATTTAGAGAAAATAACAGGTATTTTCTGTAACTGAAGAAAAATGTATGTGCAACCAAAATTCCTTTGCCAGTTTCATCCTATTCAATTACAGTGATGGTATTCTCTCAAGAGGCTATTGATTATATAGCTCACTTAAGTGAACTACATGTAGTTCAGTGGTCAGAGAGGGAATAATTTTTTATCCTCAGATGTGTCAAGGATTCCTTAGGTTAATAATATGGGAACAGCTCTAAGACTCTGTCTTCACAAAGAAGAAACTTAAGATCATGTTCTCACATGAACTCAGTAATAAGTAAGGTATGTTTTGAGGCTGTATGCTACACTGAAAGATACTGAGTATCTTATGCTGCGTACTTTGCCTCATTTATGTTCATAAAAAGATCAATAGATTCTTGGGTGTTTTTTTTTAACGCTCTAGGATTACATACACTTGAATCTCATTATTACAATGGAACAGCTCAGTGACTTCTTTTAAACAAAATACCACTGAAAAGGAATAAATCCTGTTTTTCACAATAGCTGTTTTTACTGATTTTTTCCTAATGCTGGGCTGGAGTAAGAGAGTCCTCAAAAAAACCTCCACAGCTGCAAATGATGTTCCAGGAGAAAGTGGGGACTGTATCAGGACATTGCAGTGAAACTCCCAAGTCAGCTCTGCACCTAGAAAAGGCTCACAAATTGTAGTTTCACATTATCTAAGCTATCTTGAGGAATTTACCTTATCTCCATCTAGCTGGGAGGGTACTGCGGTACACTGACCATACAGCTTATCCAAGAAGAGCAACCAGTGATTCATTGCACCCTATTCTAACACCAATCTTAGATGGGGAAGAGCCAAGCTAAGATGTACCTCTGAGGTACCTTTCCACTGATAACAGCAGAAATCTAGATGAATGCTTTTGGCTAGAAGGCCCATTTTGGGGCTGATAAAGTTAGACCCTTGATGACAGGATGATTTTGAGATGAAGTCATACCTCCAGGTGTGATTCCCAGCTCTTCCTGTTTGTGCAAATTTGCTTAAAATAGGTAACAGAGATTGGGACCTCAACTAGAAAGCAAGGCTACATCCTCACCCTGCTGGGTGCTACTGAAGGTAAAATAATAGGTATTACAAAAAATAGGCTCGCAAACTACTCCAGATATTATCTACATAGGGAGCACGTCTGCAGGAAGGGATTGTCAGCATCTTCTCATACAGGCAACAGTGTGAGCATGCTGCAAAGTAGAACTCTTCAAAACCACGCAGATGGATGCACAGCAACACTAAATCGGTGAAAACATTGTACTAAACTGGTAGGCATAATTGTGCAGAAGTATGAAGTATGAATGACGCTTACTTTTAAGCTCTCAAACTATTAAAAATAAATATGTTCTGAGCTATGATATGGAGTTCAGGCAATGCCAAAGCAGCTTGCAAAGAATGTATTTCAGAAAGGGATTTTCTTCAGCAGGAACACTTCATAAGAAAACAACAAAACAGCAACTGAAATAATCACATTATTCTAAAGACGACCCATATCATTAGTAACTAAAATGCTTTGCCATTCAAGCCAGTAAAGTTACTCACATGCTTAAGCATTTTGCAGGACAGAATCCCCAATTTGTAACAGCAATTTATTTTGAAGCATTAACACCAGACATGAAAATAATGAAGCTATGCTACCAAACAGAAAATATTCCAAATGGAAAATGTAGGTGAAAAGATCTGTAGTTTGACTTGCTCTTCACATTTTACAACAACACAGAAAAGCTCTTAAATGTATTTTTAGAATATCTAATGTGTTAGCATAACTTCTTTTAGAATAGGCTACTAATGCGTATATTTGGGTTAGTGACAGAGAAGTCAGAAAAGCACATCTCCTAAATATTCTTTTATGTTAAAAAGTTAGAAACAAATAGCCATTATGTAGTAAGTAATGTGCAAACTTAACAGGAAAGCCATTAAGCCACAACTGAAAAAGCTGAAATCAGCCTCTCTACATTTTTCAAGGAAGGCATGACACTTGCTGAATGGCAAATTCTTATAATTTGGTACTTAAATGTTAAGAGGAATTGTTACTGAGTTAACTGTATAATGGGAACAGTCCTGACAAAAAAAATATGACCAGGTTTTACTTTCCATTAACCCTTCCCAGCCTGGACATGTTAGTGTGCAAGTCCATGTAAAACACTGAATAAAAACTGTGCTTGAAGGTGTATAACAGCAGTGCATGTGTGTGTGTCTTTTTTGAGGGGAATTAAGGTTCATTTAATGGACTGCATGCACTGAAACTTACTGTGGTATTGGAACATGACATACCCGGTGCATTTTACAGTGTTATAATTTTACAAGTCTATCAGTGGTCCCCCTGGTCAGTCTATTTTTGAAGAGGAAGGTAGCGTTACTTCTTTTGCAGACAAGGTCTGATTTACAAAGTTATTTAAGTATTTGAAGGTGCAGATATGCGTCTGATGGACTTTATAATCCTTCTTTTCATCCTGTCAGGCACCTATCTACACGGTAAGTCTTCAAAAGACTTATGACAATGACACCCACAAGGTAACAAAAGTGTGTGGATCTGCTTCTATTCTCACTTGACACTGCCTGAACTCTGCTCCAGCAAAGCTCCTTCTGATGAAGTGTGGTGCAAGTGAGAAGAGAAACAGATACATTAGGAAACACCCGAGTTAGAAACCTGCATCTTCCGTAGTGCCTCGCATCGTAGGCAGCAACTCTGTCAGCTCTCCAGATGTCCCTCTACTGAAGCTCTGGTTTAACAATGTGCCAGGCTGGGAAGGGTTAAAAGCGGAACAGAGCCCCAAGCTTTGAACTAGACAATTCTTGGAAGTGTTCTTTCGTACCTTTCTTTGTCATCTTTACTAACAGATGAGTCTCGTTTATCTACATCTCTATCTCTGTCATGAGCTGCAGCAGATGAACTGCGCTCCAGCTCTCCTGGCTTCAGCCAGGGCGGAGGGGTCGGGAACGAAGGAGGAGTTCGGTGCAGTCGGTTCCAGGGCTCGTGAGGGTTGCTAAAGCTCTGCATACTGGGGCCATCCTTGTGGCCGAACATTGAGTTGGGTGCTGAAATGGTGAAGTGGAAAACAAAAAGGTTTAAGAAAAGGTATGCTCTAGTGAAGGTACTTACCAAAAAAACTTTTACAGCACTCAGAGTTAAAATGAATACATATTATTGGGAGCTGGAAAAGGAAAGGAAATTAATAGAGATTCATTAGAGGGTCTCATTCCTAAAAATGGGCAGGCATCTGACAGCTGTTTTAATTGGAAAGGGAAATGCTGTGGATAAAATTGACAAGGGATGACGTAGTAAGATAAAAGTGACAATGATCCTCATTCAAAGTATTTTTGAAACATCAGGAAATGACCATTATATGGACTATAAATAATGGAACTTGTTGCGTTTGATCCTGAACCAAAGTAAAATTATAGGTGACCAAAATCATGCCAGATTTGAAGTATGGAGAAAGAAACTGATTTTTAAAAGGATGATCTTTTGTGACTGGCCAAATCTAGAGAAATGTTGATGATCCTGGACAAATAAATGCAGGTTAGTGATCTTTTCCAGGCACATTTCCTGGATTACTGGTGAGAAAGGAAAAAAAAAATGTTCCCATCCACAGCTAGGGCTGCTGCACACATTAACTATTTCTGAACATGCAACAAAACCATGAGAAATTTCACAAACTCCCTTAGACTCATAGGTTCTTTTTTTTTTTTTTTTATTGAACGATGTAATGGTGACATTTAGCACTACGTTGAACCCAAATTGTTAAGTAACTACTACAAAATAATCTACTGATGACTAAAAAATGCTGTTATTTAGAAGAAAAAGATGGCTTTTCAAATTCCCATCTCTTAGTGGCATGTGGTCTAAGCAACTGGTAAAAAAGACAGCAAATAGTCACCATCACTCAATATCCTGAATTACACAGCAAACAAGAATTCATACACAAAGAGGTTACTCACTAACTGTCGGGTTCCCGAGTCCCCCGAAGGCATTACTACCCACTGCAGTGAGACCACTGAAGGAAGCCGGTCGATTGAAAGGCTCTGCAAACCAACAGAAACAGCTGAAGCTCACTGGCATGTTGGTAATTATGACAAAGCATTAGCGTGTTATCCAACTGCATTACGTCTGCATGAAAGCTCAGTCTGTGCCCATCAGTAGTTGCACATCATCCTCCCACAACAGAGCAGTTATTGTGAGGGGGTGGGACATAAAACCCCATTTTTTTTCAATGACAGTATGCATGCAATCACCTTACTAGAAAAACTTCCTCTTCAAAGGAAAACAAGATGTTAAAATATACATGGCATTGAGGCCTGTACTTCAGCGTAAGTAGCTACTTCATTTAAAACCTGCAAACATCTCCATTTTTATTTCCTTTTATTCCCTTCTTATTCAATTCCACGGTCTTTCTCAGGAAATGCAAGACTATTATTAACTCTGGCAACTGTGCTCCAAACACCTTCAGGCCATGTCTCCTAAACCATAGCCAGGATATAAATAAAATGTCCTATTATACCGATATGTCATGCTGACCCGAACATTTTGTAATTCTCTTGATATTTATTGCTAACACTATACAAAAAACTAGTATGGACTGAAAAATATTGGAATAATTTTTTTTAGTACTTAATGCATACAGGCTATAGATAAGTCACATGAATGAAGCAAATTATCTTCTCACTTTATTTTGGAGAAGTCTAACAATTCTGATGAAACTACTTCTGATAAATACCAGCACAAAGAAAAGGAAGACCAAACCTAGCATTTTGTATAGGCAGCTAAGTGCAGAATGACAAACCTACATTGTTAGTCTGCTGTATCAATTTGGTGACCCTCCCAAATCCTTCCCTGTGCAAAATAAAATCCCAATTTAGAGTATTGATATTGGATGCTCCCGCAGGCAGCAGACCACTTTATTACAACATCAGTAAGTTAGAAGGGAAATAACATTTGGTAACTTGGGTGGTTCCTTTTTTAAATGCATATTCACTAATTTTCACTAACAGACACATCTGAGGCCAGATCACAGTATTTTAAAGATATCTCTCCCACTCACTTAAATGGAAAAGTAGACATCTAAGTAGGAGTTAGGAAAAAAACCCCACCTCTATGAACCGAAGCCTTAACCTTAAGGCATTTTTTTGACTGGTTATAAACATGACTACAGTGAAACTTAAGCAGTCCTGTCGCTCTGCTCCTCCAATGTCCACACCATTTTCAGAAGTATTTCAAAACATGCTGTCCGTGATACTATTATGTGTATTTAGAACTGCTACTTGGCTAATGGCTAAAATTAAATGGATAAAATGTGCAATTTGTAAAGGTTAAGTAGGCAGGGTACTCAAAGAGTCTCCACATGGGAAACCATTAATGGTCTCAGTGGACAGTGTGTGTTACTTTTGCATTGTATTCACTGTTAGTTGCAGAGAGAACGTACCTAAGTGAGCAGCTGGGTTGAGAAAGTTGCTGTGGTGAGGTGGTGGGCCGAAAGGGGTGCCGGCTGGATGACCCCCACCTGCCAAAACAAAGCAAAAGGGGTGAATGCCTAGCAAAAGCTCAGAAAGGGACTCACTGTGCTCTGGGCTTGACTATAATTTCTTAAATGGCAGCTCATGTGATTAGAGATTGCTGTAGACTGAGTGGGGGCTCTCAGGTCAGGATCCTATGCAAGTAGCAGCGGCTTTTCTGAACAGAAACCCCCAGTTAGAGCATAAGGGGGGAGGAGGGATGGGGGGGAATGTTTCAGTACAGGAAAAAAAAAAAGAGCATGTGAAATACAGCTTATTTCCAACCTGTTATCTCCATGATGCATTGGACATCACTGTGTGAAGAAATGTTCCTCCATTTACTACCTGTATGGCATTTCAGCAGGTTGGGCTTTTTTAAAAGCATATAGAATAATTTGAAAATATTTATCAAATGGACTAATAGTCCCTGGCATGTCTTGCAGAGAGTTCATAAGCCAAAGCATATGGGAAATTTCCTTTTAACACGGCAAGGATTAGCATTTTAATGAGCATGCCACAAGAAGGAGATTTCACTTCTCAGTACTCACTGGCTGTAGAGAAGAGAGTCGAGGGCCGGGCCAGGTCATGGGGGTGGTGGATGGCTCCAAAAAGGCTGGGGCCTGGTGGCCTGCTCAGAAATTCAGGTTTCAGGCCAAAGTCCAGCTTGTGCGGATCAGACTGCATCTGTTTCTGAAATGTAAAACAGGATTTGGAAGAGACTGTCCTAAAAGATAGCAGTAAAAGGCACTTTCAGAATGATGTGGGTATAGCAATTTATTCACACTAACTGACGTTTTAACAAGAATATTAGTTTTTGGGACCCCGAGCATAGGTACACAGCTGTCTTCCTGGAAGGGGGATCTAAGGCAGAGAGAGAAAAATCTGTCTCCCAATGCACATTTCCCGCAAATTTCAAGTGTTTTCACATATGGTCACATCCAGCCCTCTGGACCAAAGCATTTCAGCACAGACCTGACTTTAAAGAACAAACATAAAAATCTTTGAAGAGGCCTCAGACACTTGCTTAGCTGTAATAGGTCTGTCTAAAAATAATAAAAACAAAGCCGAAGAGAAATGTTAGTTTGGACCTGATGCCAGGTGGGCAGGAGTGTTAAAAGCTGGATGAAAGCATCAGCCGTAACAGGCACAACTGCCAGCTGACCCTCTCTTCCCACTGCAGGCATCCCTTGCCGGACAGTTAGGGCAGAGACAAGTCAATGGACACCAGAACCATTACTTTTAAATGTGAAGCTGCAATCAAGAAACACTTGATGCAGTGTATCTTTCAGTCCCTCTCAGACTGCAACTGAGCAAGCTAGGGCCTAAAATGAATCAAATTACAGATGAAGCATATTTGAGTCTAAAGAACTGAAGTCCCGTTTTGACTGCTTGCACTCCAAAATTCAAAGCACTGTATGTCACTGTCTGTACATATATGGTATAAGAATGAGCAGGCTGTCTTTTTTAAGGTAAATTTGCTGAGGTAGCTGTATGGTAAATGGTAAGTGGATGAAGGGTGGGCTCTTCTTTGTGCCACGTACTCATTTTAGTGGTCCCTAATTCAATAGTTTTATAGAATGCAGAGGAAAACCAAATTCCCAATTACTTGTGCTGCCAGAACTCCCAAAACACAGATTGCTGATTAATTGTGCAGGTCAGCTGAAAGGATTTACAAATGTGTAACACTGAACCAGTAGATTTTAACAGGAATTCTGAAGCATGTTACGCTTTATAAATCAGTATTTAATACTGTGCCAGCTCAGCGTACAGACTATTACAATGATATAAATATGCATATTAAAAAGTTATGACCAAGTTAATGTGCATGCCTAGTAGCTGTTTTTCAAGTGCTAGTAACATGTCTATGTAGCTATGAGAACAAAAACAAAAAAAAAGAACAAAAAAAAAGCAAAAAAAAAGAAGGCTTTATCAATGCTTTGAGATAATGGCCTGCAAAAATATTGAAATGGAAAAGATGGCCAAGTTAAGGTCATATCTTTTAAGGAAGTAACACTGTAATGCTTTACTAATTAAAAAAAGTTCAGAAAATACAAACGCCTCAGTTGAAGCTTGTGTACCAGATTTTTGTGCTATGAACTCTTTTTATTCTTCTTTTTAACAACAAAGTTATAAACCTCTGACAGGCATTACTCAGAATAGCAAAAGCTGGCTGAAACTTTAATTGCAGCTATATGAATGGTGCTCTTCTAAATAATGAAAAAATCCCCTGTCTGAAGAGGAACAGGAATATCATGGATGTGTTAGAAGATTTTTTAATGTGTTGCTTTACCTTAAAATAGTACCAAGGAAAATTGATCAGATTTATTTTATCCCCAGTTGCTGTTCAGGAGAGCAACTCCTCTTGATGATAATCCTTACAAATGTATTTGAAGTCCAGCAAATGTGTAACACCTTAACTCAGGGCCCACTAAAATCAATGTAAATGTCTGCACTGATTTCATGGCATGTTAGATTGGGCCATAAGGCCTTTCCTAAAAGAGACAGGGCCAATTATGGAGCATAAATTCTCTGTTGAATGTGGGCAAGTAATGCCCTGGTCAGTCTAAGGAGTGTAAAATTGCTTTGTGCCCAGAGCTGGTATGCAACCCTGGCTTTGTCTGAGGAATTCCCTGGGTGTGCAGACAGGTTACACAGGTCTGAACTGTGTCTTGGTGCAGAGGTATAGGCAGGCAAACAGCATCCACAGCTGCATGCAATTTTTCCTGGGGTCAGGAAGGTTGTGTGTTAAAAGTTTCCTATCTTGCCTGCTTCTTCAGTGTCTGCTGTTGCCCTTTGCAAGCAATTACTAGCAGGCCAGATAGTTACCAATTCTTCCATACTTTGCAAGCAGTCCAGTGGCACTGCATGCAACTTGAAATCTGTGAGTAAATATATTTTATTCCCTGCTCTACAGTTAGGCAGCGTCTTCAACTTGTGCAGAAGAAAAGGCACCTTCACAACGTTGGGCTAGAAGGAGAAATCATTCTGTATGAGCCTTCAGCCAGAGATTTCACACTTCATGGTCGCATGCAGAGGGGAGGACTTCATTCCTGTGTGGGAGTCGTGACAGCCCACGGGGATGTAAACCAACTCGCCTTACTGACTGTAGACCATACCTAATTTTTTGACTGAACTGAGATAGTGAAATACATTTCCCAATTATTCTTGAAATTATCATCAGGCACAGCCTCAAAAAGTCAAGTAACATCCTTCTCTGTACTTCTGGGCTTTTTTCCTGTTTTTTAACATGGAAGATGGAAAAGTATTAGGTAAAAGAAATGGCTGCATGAAAATGGCATTTACTATGAGTTATAAATACACCAGTATGACCTCTCTCTGAATATCAAATCAAGGAAGATTCAAAGGACATAGATAGCATGGGAATAATAATTTCATTTCAAGAAAATACCTTTTCAATAAAATAAAAAAAAGGACATATAACTCTCTAGGTCTATAATCTTGTCTTTTTTGATAATGGGAAGATGAATGAAGATCACTAGCAGGGGAAACATAAGGAAGCAGAGAAGAGAGATATGTCTACTGCAGCAAATTAACCTGTCAACCTTGTTTAAAAGGGTTATTTTTAAACTCTATTAGCTGCCGGTTTTAGTAGCTGTTCAACATCTTCATATTCTTATAGCACTACCTTATACAATTCAATTGCACACATAGACTGCAAAGTGCTATGGACTCCTCGTTAATTTTACTTTCTAACACAAGCTATTGACTCCTGAAGTACACGTATGAACAGTAAAGAACGCCAACCTTTCCTGACTTACTGAAAAACTTCAGGAGCCACAGAGAATTCTTCAGTGACAAGTACAGTGAAAATATTATAAAGGGAAAGAAACCTTCTTCACAGAGTCCAAGTGCAATGAAAATACAGTTAAAGTAAGAACGGAAATACCGTAACTATTAAATGAACACACTATTTGTTTTCCTCTGACATCTGTTTCAGGAGAACCTAAACTGGCCATGGCCCTTACCCTTGAAGTCTCAAAACATGTGTAACAAAGAAAAGATTTCCACCCCTACACCTTCAGTGCAATGAGGCAGTGTCTGGATAACATTACTTCATCTGAGAGGCTGTGTCTGCCTGACCAGCCCAGACACATAGAGGTGCCAACCTCCAGCTATGAGATGGGTTGTAAAAAGACTGAGGGGAGCCTGTGCAGCCACATTGGATAAAGCATCTTAGGGACAGGAGATATCTTCCTGTGCCATCTTCTGTCCGTGAACATTAATAAGAGGAATGGGATACATCTGCCTAGCTTCTCCAGACTTAAAAAAAATTAATCTTGATGTGACTGTGTCCTCAGCCATAAATAAAAGCAATGTTGTAGCTCAGAGGCACACCGATTTAGCTCTTCCTAGCTACAAACTGGTTGTTATCGCCTAAGATCTGGTGTCCTTGCTGCGAGGCATCACAGACATTCCTTTGAGACTCTACCTTTAGGTTTTTAATTCCAACATACCATCACTAAGAAACAGAAGGTTATGCTTAATGCTACATAAGGTTACTTTAACAAGGCATTACCCATGGCACAGAACTGCTAACAGTGAGAGGCAAACTCTTCCTCTCATAGGTTTGCACTGTGCAATTCATCTGAAATTCATGCGTGCTCAAAAGACTGACCTTGACTTTCTGTTGATGATGGTATATCTGCCAGGCGATGTGAACATGCATAGCACACCACTTTCCAGGTTTCTGGAAAAAACAAAGGGATACAACATGAATCAGTAACTTTCAAAAACCTGTGATGCTTTCCTCTAGTTCTAGCAACTCTTGCCAACTCTTAGCCCCATCTAAGGCATTCCCCACGCCAAGACAACTGAAAGCAAAGGGTCTCCCCTTGGTGCCTTCCCTCTCCATCCTCTTGGGAAAGCAGAAATGCAAAGAATTTGTCCCTTGCTAAGAAGTTTATCTGGATATCCAGGAATGCCCCTGGTCACTCTCCTCTTCAAATAAACTCATGCTCGGGTTTTACACACTTTTGTAATCTTCTGACGCCACTGGCTGAGAATGCAGCTTGTGTTGCTGAAATCAATGAAACTGTCTTCCAGTCAGCAGCTGCTCTGAGTAGCTGGATTGCTTTACAACTGTACATTGAGTTCATTTCTGGAAGTGCAGCTATTCTAAGACTAGCCTTTCCATCAAAAGATGAAAATGAAAGCTCTTTAAAAGATCACTGTTTTTCAAAATGAATCTGACTCCCACATGTAATTTCTGGTCTGTACCTCCAAAACTCTGGTGCATAAATATACTGCAAAAATTGGAGGTCAGTCAATTCACACTGTTTGGGAAGGCTCTTTGCATCCTTCCTGCCACCATGCTTTTAAGTCATGGGGAGGAGAGAGGGAGGAAAGAACCAGAGTGCTATTTGGGTTTTCTTGTTGATTTTGTACTCCATTTCCAATACATCTGGAAATCTTGTCTGAAAAAGACTCATTCAGGATATACTTTCTCCAATTTTGTTATTTAGAGGTCTGTAGTTAACTACACATCTAATGATTCCTGCAGATTTAAAAATAATCACAAGAATTCAAGAAGGTCCTCAAGCTACTGGTAATTTAAATGTTTCACAAACTAAGGCATATGCTCTACCTTCTATTTCTCGGTGTATAACAACCAACAATTGAAAACACAGAAAAATAAAACCCATGTCACACACATACTCCCCTAAACTCAAGCCTTTTGCTTATTCACAGTAACTGGCTGTGCTAGTGATTTAGTAAGTTCACTTGGTTGGTTCGATCAAAATCTAGACCTTCTTGAACATCTTGAAAAATTAACAAAAACCCCTCTTTTGGATCACTAAAAGACTGGATCTTTTCATCCTTATTTCTAAAATATTTTGTGTTTGAAGTGGATTGTCTCTACGCTTGAAAGTAAGATACTTTGGTAGGAGGTACCATACCGAATAACACTGAAAACACATAGTAAATAATGAAAAGCAAAATCCTTCAGTCTGCAGTGAAATGACAGGGGATCACTGCCAGGATAGGTCTCTAGGATTTGGCTCAGGAAACCTGCTAAGCCAGCACAATAGAAGGATTATCAATATTTAACCTCCAGTACTCGTGCTAGGAGGTTGCAGGAGAAGAACAGAAAACTTCCAACTTTGAAACTGTGTATTTTCCTTGAGTGACCACAAGATGCACACAAAGAAGGACTGACCATGCTGCTCAGCAAACACGGTGTAAAATACCCAAGATGAAACACGGCATTGCTTTATAATTAGTCTGCTGCTTTAACCCAGTGGGGACTGAGACAAGCCTGACAAACTGTATCACAAGAAGATTTCTTACCCTCAACATGGGCCTGAACGGATCTGTCAACTGTGAAGAAGAAATGACAGCTTGGTTACATGCCTGTCACTCAAACAATTGCTCTAATTAACAAATTTGTATTGCTTCATTAAGAGATGAAATTAAAATGTTATAATTTTACTTTCAAATGAAGCCCTTTCGGATAATAATTAGTCCTTAGCCTCCGTATTTGAGCTGGTCTCCCTCCCCCCACAGCTGTTGTACCTAAGTGTTGACAAGCAACTAAACAAGCCTCACACAGAGTGCTCTGTCCTCTGGCATCATCATTAATTTGTTGATTTAATGCTACAAAAATGGCTGGTTAACTACTCTGAAAAAAACCACAGATCTATCCTTTGGGCAAACTTCTGTTCTCATCTTTCAAAGCTGCTCAGCTCATGAGAAGACTGGGTAGTGGACAGGGCCCCTTCTTCCCAGGCTTGATCCCACGAATTGAGTTGGAACGGGATGGAATGGTGTTTCGGACGTGCCCCTGCAAACCAGTGACTGTGTCTGTTCAATGGCTATGGTATGAAATGTCTGGTATGGACGTGAACATTCAAATAGCCATTACTGACTGACTGCTTGCCTGATGTGTTCTCTGTCATAAATGGGCTTTGCCTTAAGTATTTTTCACGCTGCAACAGATGTTGGTAAACAAGAGCTATATAAAAAACCAATTTTCTCATTATTATTTTTTTGTGTGGCCTGTTTTTTGGGGGTAGACTATTTTCTTATTCTCCTTTTTTGCTCACATTTCATCAATTAATACTGGAAAATAAATTCAATTTATTGGGTATTTCTTACTTGTTTTGGATTTTCTGTTTTGAAATGCAATACTGAAGGAGATTTATAAGTGTAAGAAGTACTTTGTAGATGCAGTGATGGCACAATACATCATCTTGAAATACTTGAAACTACACTACAAGTTGAAAGGGAGCATAAAGCTAAATGACTTAATGATGGGAGGCTCTAGTTATTTTTTCAATTAGACAGAAAAAACAGAAACAAAAAAATGTGGTTCCTTTCAGTATAAAGCTCAACTACAGCACCAATTCAGAGCAAACCAAAGTACCGGAACTTGGCATAACCCAAAGAAAACAGCTCTGCTGTACTTAAAAGTTTAGCCATACCACAACACAGATTTTTAAGGAGAGCTCCCTGTTGCTTTTGTCAGAGAGTTCTGCTACAAATATGACTGCGTGATGTTCCTCGTTACAAACAATGTATATTAATTCAAACATGCAAACAACCCATGGGCATTCACAAAGAACAGAAAAAGGCTAAGAGACAACGTGCTGAGACAATAAATGCTGTTCACATACGCTAGAACTCAAAAATCCAGAGGCGCCAAGTAATCAATAAAGTGCATCCGTATTTCACTCCTGCGATCAATGATACAGTAACCAAGGGAATAACTGTCATTGCCCACATTAAAAACAATTACAGAGTATAAACATAAATCTTGAAGAGGTTTGTACATTTCTACCTTGAATTGGACTTTTATGCCTTTACCCCCGGGCTTGTGGGGATGCCTGCTGACAACAAGGGAAGAGCTCTTCCTTTGCATAGTATCTATGTGCTTTTGCGAATGATGAGCAGAAGCAAGCATTGGGATTTAAACTGCTCTCATACAACTTCTCTAGTTCTCATTGACTCAAAACAGTTCAGACTAAGCTTTAGTTTTAGGATGTTAATTGGGACATATTGAACACAATAGCTCTAGCATTGAAGGTTTTCAGGGGGAATAAACTTTACTTGAGAAAAATACAACGTTTTCTACAGACCCGTGGATCTTTCTGTAGAAGGGTATGTGGGACAGTTCCAGGTCTGGCTGCAACATCAATAGGATTGGAAGTCTAGAAATACCACAAGGAAAGACAGCATTTTTGAGTAATACAACACATAAAAGCAACAGAAAGTGAAAAATAATACATTATCATTAACATTGCCTAAGCAATGAAGATAAACTTTTTAAAGAGGAAAGGATAACCATTATAATCCACTTAGTAATGTGCGTATTATCATCTCAATTTTCAGACTGTCATTGTCCACCAACTTCCCATTACTTTAATCCAAAACACGTGAGGGAACGTTGACTGTTTACACTGGAAAATCCTTCCACTATCGAAAACCTGATTAGCGACGTATTTATGATACGGCATCTAAAGCAGTGTTTGGAGGACCAAGCTTGTGCTCTGCTGCTTATCAGCAATGCACTGGAACTGGCTAAAACTGCTAACCTGACTGTCAATGCGCAAAGCATCAGTAATCTGTTTAGTCACTGTACAAGGATCTGAACTCCATCCACAATGAACTGTTACCATACAGATATCAGGAAAAAGCAACATCCAGCTGAAAAAGATTAAAGCTCTTCCCATGATTTGAATGTAAATATTCAGCTAATATAACAAAATGCAGCTTTGTGGGGGGAAAAAAAAAAAAACCAAACAAAAAACATCTAGACAGAGCTTCTTCCTACATTAAAATGAAGAAAAAAAGAAATCAGCTACAGTATAACTAACAATTAAGTAACAGACTTGTTAACAGTCTGATTACCATACATATGAAGAATTCCACTAATGAACTGCAATTTACATATTCAGTCATTACAGTGGATAGGCCAATTTAAGAAAGGTGTCTTCTCTGCAGAAATTTCAGTCCTGATTTCAGTCTTTAGTTGCAAAGACTACAGACTACAGAATATGATTTCCTCCCACTTATAAATCAAGCGTGACTTCATGAAAACAAAAGAAAAACCCCCCAAACTCATCACATTTATCTATCCTAGCTATCACAAATGAGAGGAGAACTAAATCAGTGTATTGCATTGTGGTGGAGCTGTGAGATAATTATGGAAATGAGTAAACAATAATGATCATGGTTTCTTAAAATCTTTATTATTACATGACCTTACATTAATGCATACTACCTGAGAACTAATTATACTGCTTCTAAAGTTAACTATGCCATTATATAGATTTTTTTTAAAAAAATGCATGTAAATATATTTGAACCTAATGAGAAATAACTTCTTTGTAGTAAATTTGGAAAAAGCCAATTGTCCTCTGTGGAATTAGGCTGTAACTCAGATCTCAATTGCTCCAGAATCTGAAGCACATGCTAACCCTAAACCTAACCTCGCTCACACCACCAGTGTACTGGAGTATTTCTTACCTTGGGCTGAAATGCTCCTTGTAGCGAGCCAAAGGGGCCAGTTGGAGGAATCATAGGAGGAATACCTGATACAGCTGGAGGATAGGAGTGAAACAGCTGTAACAAAAAGATAGAACAACATAAATACAAGCACATGTCAAAATGAAGACAGGAAGTTGAACAAGACAGAGAAAGCATTCCTGCATAATATTAGGGAAATGGTACATGGAGAAAACTGAGAAGCATTGAAGAAGTGATCTTGTTGCAACAATGTTAGTTAAAGCAGTCAATGAAATGTTCACAAATGTCATGACGTTTAGAGCTTAAAAGCAGTTCCGAAATCATAAAGCAACAAACTGTCCCCTGGATTAGGCCATCATAGCGTAAAAGAAGCTTTTTTTTCCCCCCAACTATTAATTTTTTAATTGGGTAGACATTTTAAATGGTTTCAGTTTGCAAACCATTTCAAGAGAAAAGGCAGAATACTGAGCCAGATAAGACTCAGAAAACTACTGTTAAAGGGGAAAAACACCCCATATGAGTTCTAGGATAATGTATCATTAAAACTCTATTAGTACGTTAGGATTTTAATAGTATCTGTAGGAAATGAGGAAAATACGCACAATTCTTACTTCATTAGCCTGTCTGAGAGGATATCCTGCCACATCTAATATTAGCAGAGAGGCAATCTGATTTGTTCAAAATTATTACTTAAACAAAACACTGAGGCACCCCCCCCCCCCAAATTTAGGGTAGTGTTCTTATAAAGACAGACTACTAAGCATAAAAATGTGCACATCTCCACTGACCTCACTGATCCCAAAGTATCTGTTCTAAGAGAATTTAGGGGGGGAAAAAAAAAAGTGGTTCTGCACTAATGCAGACAAACACATGGGAAACAAGCAAGTAAACTGTAACATCCAAATCTTGTCTGTGGTCCGGCTGTGAATCTTTTACTCATGCTGTAACACAGATAACTCGCCCAATTCCACAGAAAATGCTGAGATTACACACAAAATTGCTTTCTGGTAGGAGTCGGGGGTTCAAAGCATCACACTCCAAATATGTTCTCACTGTGAAACCTCAATCAAGATCTAATGGGGCATGGCTGCTAACTCTGCTGGTATTGCCACCCAAACACCTGAAGGGTTTATCTGGCTGATACAAATTCACCTCTGAACACAGCTGATCAAAAATCAATCTACTGTATGCTACTTTTAAGATCAAAATAAATGAGTTAATGGCCAATCGAACAGAAGCAGGACTGGGCAAAGTAAAAGACTGGACACACGGAGTGGGCAAACACTGAGAAATCACATCCCAGAGTAAATCAGTATTGCAAGGTTTTGATGAATTTGTTTATGCCATGTTTAGGCATATGTATGTGCTTTTCTTAATCGGTTTCCTTCCACTAGCTTATCTTGCAAGGTCATTTATTTGTCTTATATTTACTGAAAGCTGAGAAAATATTTCAGTATTGTAGAGGTAGCAAAAGATTTTCTCAGTTTAAAAGCATGGTATCAAGTCCCCTTTCATAACATGTTTCTACTGTTGTTTTTAATTCTATTTAATTTGGACCTGCTTCATTCAATGATGCAGAAAGCATTTGTAGATTAGTTGATACTGAACTGTAGGCATTTGAGAAATCATTAAGAGACACATGTCCTCATTTACAATAACTTCTAATGAGTAAAATGTGTTTTAAATCCTCCAGTGTCTTCTGCATTTAATTCTGTGTGTAATGGACTAATTCCAAACGATGAAAAGAGACGTAATACTTAATATTCTATTGGCTATGACTAATAATAAGGAATGCTTTCCTTAGAGTTTTGTAACAACTGGTAAGTTAATTAAATGTGACCTTTCCTTAAGGTCAGAAGTATTAATAAAATGTAAATATTGTATATCCAGGATCTCTTTGTATCAGTTAAATTCCTCCAGTTTTCACAATACATCTTTCACAGTCAGTGCTTCCTTCTTCTTCCTCTCTTTTGAGCAACATTTTCCCCTTCTAGCTTTCTTCAGGAAACAATGTAGTACTCACAGCTTTCCTGGGGCCAGGTGCAATGTAACACTAAACTAGACTCAGTGTTAACTGTAGGTAAAAGTAATGCCTCTCTGTGCTACGGTAAGCTCCCCCCACCCCCGCCACAGAAATGATTGTAAAATCAAAGGTGCCAAGAAAGAAAACTGTTTTAAATTTCTGCATGAGCTTCTATGTGAGCTGTGTTCTCTATTCTAAAGCAGATTGATTTTAACTCTCTAACAGACCTTGCCCTCCTGCAAAGTTCATTTACAAGCTTTAAAACCATTGCCAGCTTTTTTTTGAGATGTCTGAATTCTTGGTGTGGATCTGTAGTGGAAACTCTTGTCACTAGGAAAAGGTCTATGGAAGTGCCATAGTTTCACAATATTTCTACTAAGAGGAAAAGCCCTATCAGGTATTCACTTATGCCAGCAAAAGTATGCTTTTTGATACTGCAGCTGCTCAGGCAACTGAAGCAAGCAATTCCTCTGTTACCTAGATAATCTATAGTCATAGTAGAAGAGATTACTGAAATACCCTAGCTAGTATGGCCTTGCTGTAGTTCAAGGAAGACTGTTAATCCAATGTAATTTGTCACCATCACCTTGATCTTCTGGTATTAGCTTGCTAAATATCCAACAGATGCAACAGTGATTATTTTGCAACTGCTTCACAAGGACAAAACTTTCCTGAAGGAAGGGCAAGGGAGGCATAGTAGACCAGACCTCAGCTGGCAGAGCTCTCCCATGTTCAATAGCATGGCTCCTTGGCTAACAGAGACCAACATGAAGCCTTTCCTTACTTTAAAGGGGGTAATACCATGACCTTTACAATCCAGGTAACTGCCAGATTTATAAGAGATTATGTCACTGAATTTGAAAAGCATATGCAGTTGGAGACTTTTGCAATGTTTCCTATATTATTACATGTCCACTTCTGTGCTTTGTCTAAAATTCATTTACCTATTTCCCAGTTACGTGTTCTTGCTTGAATCAACTTGCCACATTGATGATAATACATCTTTTGAATCCATGTAAAGCTCAGCAAATAAGAGTGCGATTTTGCAAACGATGCAAATGAGCAGCATTACCCTTTGGAGTAAAAGTGATTATCACAGGCTTAAATGTTTGCCTAATACTCCTAGAGCTCTGATCCTGCAAACACACTCATACAGTTAAAGTTACTCAAATGACGTGTCAGAAATTAATAGGACTATTCACATGTACTACAGGCATGAGTTGTTAGCAGGAACTGTGTTTAATCGGTACAGCAGAAAGCATCACACTATCATCTTAACCAGTTTTTTTTGCCCAGTTCCACTTCTAAGCAAAACACACACATAAAGCCAAGTGCTTTGCAAATTTCTGAGTGCTGATGCAGTACTCCTTCTCTCATCAAAATATCACTATTGGATTTAGAAATTCTTGTCATATTCAACCAGATACCCGCCTCTGCCAATATGATGAAGGAATGCAACCCATATTTCAGCAGCAAATGAATCAGTAGATTCAAACCCTTAAGAGCAGAAGCTTCACAATTAACTGGAATATTAAAAATCAGTTCATCTCAATAAATAACTTTTTTTGGTAGCTCTTAGATAAACACATCTAGTGCATAGCTGGATTCATGTTGCTGTCATCAAACAGAGCTTTCAAAACATAACAAGCCCAGTGGATCAGATGTGCCTTTGAAATCTGAAGAATAAGACAAGTTTTCAGATTTTATAAACCAAAATACGATCTATTAGGAAAACTATTAGACTATCTGTCCCTGAAGGATTTGTATGATAGTTTGTCATTTCATTTCAAGTTTCTTAGGAAAAATATCAGTCTAAGGGTTTGTGGCACAACTGAAACACAGTGATGAAATTACTGCTCTCTCCTGCTTCATGTAACAGTCAGCTCTTCTGTCTCATCTTTTTCACATCAAACCTGTCTTCAAATGTGTATGAACAAGAGATCTTTTGATTGGAAAAGCTGATACTGCATCTTTATCAGAAACAAGCACCATGAATGCAAGCCTTCAAAAGCCAAAGCAACCAAGAACGATAATGGTAAATCCTGGAGTGATGATTAGGGAGAGATTCGACATTGTGCCACTGATTGAGTGGTGATCCCAACCCACCACAGAAAAGCATTTAAGTCAGTTTTAAACAGAGTAATAAACTCACACTGTGACGGTAGAAGGGGTCAACTTTTGTAGGGTATTTGTCAAACTGCAAAGGGATCAAAGCACAAACTAGTTACTTTATATTTCCTTGCTTTAGTTCTGTTGGTAAAATAGAAGACTACTTCTCTATTATTTGGCAACCAACAGAGAGGAAGAAATATGGAGAAAATTAGTTTCCAATGAAACTTTGGGATTTTTCTTTCTTCAAGGTAAACCAAGGTCTTTACGAGACAGGAGAATGGAGGAAGCACCAGAGTGCACCACTCCAAGCACTGGGAAGTCCCACTTACGAGTGCCCTTTCAGCCAGCAGCCTGGTCCCTCAGCCCCTGCGCTGCCACCTGAACCTATTGCACATGTGACAATCGTGAGGAAGGGACAGCCCTTCCTCTCCTACCCAACCACACCTGGGCAGCAGAGTACTCCTTCCCCACAACCTGGGAAATTCTTAAATTTTTGTAATAAAGAATAGAGTTGTGCTCTACTTATCCTCACATTTCTGCCTGGGGTACGCACCATGGGCGGTGCTGGCGTTGGCATGATGGCAGTGGGTGGGATGGCGTGAGGGAAAGGCGTGAAGGTGTGCTGGTGTGTGTGTTGGTGTGTGTGCTGGTGCTGGTGCTGGTGCTGGTGGAACTCGGTCCTCAGGTACGGCGGCGGGCCGAGGGAGGCCCCGCGATCTGCACTCTGCGAGGCCAAAAATCGCGTGTTTAGTTCCTGACGGAGAAGATCTTGTTCTGAAATACAAACAGCAAAACAACCCCCCGTGAGCTCAGGGGCTTTTCCAGACCTTGTGCCACTTACGTTTGGTGTTGGTAGCAACGCTGTATTTAAAACTTCCTGGTGGTAAATCACAACACTATACAGGGTAAGAAAGCTCCCTCAGATCTTCCCCAAAGGCCTCGGACACAGACGAAAGTCTCCCTTTCCCCTCTCTCACCAAACCTGTCTTCACTACAGCATTCCTCTGAGCATTAACCTGAGGGTTCTCCCTGAATTTGTATGGACATGGACATAGTCCTAAATAGGTGAGGAGGTACAGGTAAGCTGGAGTGAGAGTAAACATCAAGTGGCTGCTGCTAACATGAGTACCCTGCTGCGTGGACACAAAATGATGTTACTCAAATGCTGAAAATCCTCCATTTTCTTCCCCCAGTTCCCTCTCAGTGACCCAGGAAGAACAGACACTTCACAGCTCCCCACAGTCCAAGTCTAAAAGAGCACCATTCTCTCCACTGATAAAAATCTCTACATCTCCACCCTGTCCCCCCAAACCCTTGCACGTATACGAGTTCAGGACCGCTGTGTGCACAGCCACTGGAGACCTTCCCTCTAGCCAGGGAAGCAAGGCTGAGCACAGACCACAACTGCAGCAAAGACATTCGCTCAGGGGGGTCACATATTCTGTGTGGGCACATTACGAACTCTAGAGTGTTTTTACCATGGGGAGAAAAAAATAGACATGGAAAAAGCAGGCCCTTCCAAAAATATTCATTCCCAGGGCAGAAGAAATGTCATTGGGTATCTCTAGGTGTTTTTGGCTTTGATATGACTCCAAATCGTTCAGCAATGAGTACAGCCTCTACCCAACCAACAGCTCCCATTGAATGGACCAAAAGGAATTATTCTGATTAAAACTGGAGAATTGGCTTCCTACGCTGTGCTAGACATGCTCAGGTCATGATCCATCTGTCTCTTACCTGAGTAAGTACTACCAGCTGGGTGTCCTGGAACCTGCAGTGTCCCTGACGTCAATGGTGGTGGAGGAGGCAAAGCCGTAGGAGGGGCAAACATATTGGGGTGATGTGGGTGTGCGGGGGGCTGGAGGGTGGGCGTGAAGGTATGCAGCGGGCTGTGGCTGGGTAAAGAGAGGGGGAATGGTGAGGCTGAGGGGTGGTGAGATATGTGTGGAGGAGGGGCCTGAGTCTTGGCAGGAGTGCTGCTTCTGCTGCTGCTGTTAATGAAAAGAAAAGCAATTAAGTGTTGCATGGAGGAGAGAAAAGCTCCAAATGTACACATACACAACCCCACCAAGCTATGCGTGGCCCACGTTAAACACATTACTAATGTAAGTCATACATTATAAATGCAAGTTACTATTCTACTTTTCTAGCAATACCACAGTGATACTCCTTTCTCCAACGATCTGCTGTACCTTTTCTAGTATCTTTTACTTCCTGTGGTCTCTCCACACCAAAACCCAAGACATATTCTCCCTTTCTCTAAGAGGCTGATATTCTGTCCTCCAACAACACAGGAATGACACACAAAGGAGTAATCAACCCTGTGCATTCGTTACTTAATTATCAGGTCCTTTCTACATGACTGCTTCCGACTTGTGTTTTCAGGCAAATGAAGCTCAAAATCAGTGATCACTGCATTAATAAAAGTTTAGGGTTTTTTTGCTATGACTTAGTAAGACAAAAGACTGCAGAAAATGTGAAACGAAGTTGAGAAGGCAACAATGGATATATGCTTATTGTACAGTTAATGCCTCTCTCTACCCCCACAATATAAAGAGAGAAGATGAGTCAGCAAAATAAATATTTGTGATTACATTGGTTGCAATTTTTCAGGTTTCGTTTCCTACTAATGAGTATTTAAAATATATTCATGTAATGCTTAATTCTACTTGTCATTATTTCAAGTAATGACATGCTTCTATTGCAGTGATTTTTAAAGACAAGCAATACCAACTTTGTTAAAAATAAATGAAGGTCTTAAACACCTCCCAGTCTTTAGTCAAACCCTGAAGCAACCATAATGATGGTTCACCAGGTCTTGAAGGACACCATCTGCCTGCTGGAAGCTCAGATTTGGTGAAGATGACCTAGTACTGACAGCATTAGCTTAGAGTAGGGGAAACCTGAGGTCCCTGACTCACAGAGACGTCATGGGTTCCTGTGAACATGTTGTTTAATCTCTCTGTTCATCTTTGTTATCCCCCTATAAAAGGCAGAGTTTTATCTCACTGTGGCCAGGTGAAGAGAAAAACATTGAAGACTGCAAGGTGTCAGCAGTGCAGGAAAAAATTCAGCTTTAAAGTCACTGGGGCAAGACCGTTTGTGCTAGGCTGTCAGCAGGGCCAACAGCAGCTCTATCATACTTCCTTCCCTAGGGCTTGTCAGTAGCTGGAGAAATCAGAAGATGTTTACAGGGATGGGAGGGTAAAAGAAGTTAGCCTTCAGAGAGCAGCCCAACCTGCAAGAATTGGGATTTTCTTCCCCTGGTCCATATTGCATAAAATCCCCTCCAAAAACCCAAGTATACAGTGACTGGCAGGAAAAGTAAAAGCAAATTAATGAAGTGCTTGAGAATACCTAGCATTTATGGGAACACTAGATCAGAAATAAAGCGATCCTGGCTCATTTCAGGGAAGGAATTACGGCTAAATGCACAAAGTCCCCTTTATTCCCCAGCGATGGGACGGGACGTGCTGCCACTTCTCTCCTTTAGCTAATTCATCTCCACTTCCTCCAGGCACGGTAAAGCATCGCCACCGGGCAGCAAGTCTGCAGAGACACGGGGCTTCAGCGCGCACGCGTTTCTGTTCGCCTACCTTAAGCTGTTGAGGCTTAAACTGCTGCTGTTATAGGCAGAGAGTGGCTGCGAGAGGCTCTGAGAGGCCGGATGGGGCTGCACCGGAGGGAGGTTTGGATGGGCCGGCTGCACCGGCGACTGCGGCCGGGGCGGGTGCTGGACGGGCGGCTGCGGCGCAGGCGGGCGGGCGGCTTCTTCTGGGGCTGGGGGC
>NW_010972572.1:1508787-1558251 GCF_000737465.1 Haliaeetus leucocephalus | reverse complement strand
GGCGGCTGGGCAGGGGCCTCCGGCCGCGGGGCGAGCGCAGGGCTGGGGCAGGGTGCCTCAGGCTGCGGCTCCAACTGGGGCTGGGCCAAAGGCTGTGTCACCTGAGGACAAGGGTCTTTAGGCACCACAGGCTCAAGTATGGGGTCTTTACTGCTGTCCTGGCTCTTCTCTTGACTCCTTTCTAATCCTGATATTTTCGGGACAGCTGGGCCCCTAGCACCAGGGTCGTCATTTTCAGCTAGCGTACTGACTCCTAACTCTTTATCTGCAACAACAAAAGAAAGACATAGAACAATTAAGTGCGTGACGAAATGGGCAAAACCAAACTAACTGCTGTGCCAGAGTCGCGCTCCGGGCAGTTACGTTTTGTTCTCATCAAGGACTGTGCCAATGTGAAACCAAATCAAATCCAAAGTCATTTCCAGCAGCATCCCTAACCCTCAAGTCCTTCTCCTAATAATACTTCTCCTATTTTTTATCGTAAGGAGAGAGTTTCTCGTTGTCTTCATTAATGTATAAAAAAGCAAGCGCACAAAAGTTGAACTGAGTGCAGTGGTTCAAGTGCTCTAAGAATCCTGAGTCAGACCTCCCCAAAAATCCCCACCTCTGCCTTAGGGAAAATATCACAAGGGATTGTGCTTTGCTTTGGTCTGTCTCTGTCGCACAATATACATTGGGTCCTCCATACTTGCCCTCTGGGTCTTGCCTCCTAGGGATTCATTTCCCAACCTTCCCATGCAACCGTGCTAGCGTTTCATCAATTTGTAAGAAAAATTAGATTTGCACAATAATCGTATGAGTTTGAGATTTGGGGCCATAAAACAGTGCTGATAAATTTGTGAGTGTAGGCAACATAATCTGTATGCATATTTGGCAAAATCAGTCCCTAAATGATCACATAAAAACCACTTAAATTATCTACTGAATCACGTAAGCACAAATTGCTGCAGTGCGAGGGGGAGAGCCCTGCAGGAAGCCAGGCTCCACTGCGTTCTCTGCTTGGAGAACTGGTTGTTTTCTAGGCACGTCCCTTTATCCCTAATTACTATTATATGTTTACTATAACATCTCTATTATCTGGGCTGCCAGATGAACAGAAAAAAAAGGTTAAGGGAAATAACATATTTTTGCCTCGATTTTTCTTTCGGTGATGTTCATTTTTGACATTATGTTTCAGAAGAATGGCCCAAGAAGTCAAGAAGGCAACGTGATTAGTCCTGAATATGTTTTCTTTAAAGACATGAGAGTTGGACAACACACTCTGCATGTGAGTGTGTGCATCTGCCTCTCATCTTCTTTCTCTGATAACTCTCCTCAAAATAAACCACCTGGTAGAGAGACCCTGTTTAGTGCTACTATTTTCTATTATTGTTACTCGATCATCACTCCCTTACTGACCCACTGAGGGAACAAATGCAATGTGAGCTCTGTGCCTCATTACATGAGATTTAAACCTTAAAACCCGTATTAGTAGGAACCCAAGGTTTTTTGGTTTGGCTGGTCATGGAATGACTTGGCTTTGTTTTCCAACTCTTTGATAATAATGGATATTATTATAATTTTAACATTTGCTACAGTGGAGTTCTGCTCACTGGGGCTCTACAGCGATTTCCCAGTTGAATCACTCCCCCCACCTTCTGCCAATGAGTATGTGATGCATGGCACTCCTTTGAACAAATCTGGGGGAAGACTGGAAAAGGCAATGCCTGCAGGCAGAGGGAATTAGGAGCACCATTTAGGGCAGTATCGCACAGCAACTCTGAACAGTTGGACCTTGCATAAGAAAATAATATACGTTCAGAGAAAATTGTTCACAGCTACATTGTTCAAACCCTGAAGTAAAGGAGTGCAACTAAAGATGATGGGGAGTGTACTCTGCCAGTCCATAGCCCGGGCACATGCGTGTTTGCCGGCCTTCGCATCACTACAGCCGCCAGAGACAGCCTGGCAGAAATGTGTCAAAAAGATATCATAATTTGGGTTTAATTTCATGCAGAGTGAAAAAAAACCCATGTCAGGCCCCCTATTACTAAGTGTTTTACAGGCCCTGTGCAATGGTGAGCAGCCTGGTAAAGTGGAGTTCAGATTGTTTTAATAGTTTGTAGACAGGAGATGGGGAAAAAACCTTTTTGGGGCAAAAGGGAGGTAGAGAGGAGAAGAAAGAGAGAGAAAGAGTGGGGGAAAAGTAAACAGACTTATTTGATGAGGATGTACTTTAATCACTTCTGTAGTATGCAATCTGTAACAGGCACAGAGGCTCCTCTACGAATTTGGATCAGAACACTGGGGGCAATAGTGGGACTCCAGAGGAATAAAAATAATTACTCTGCTGTATGCCCAAAGTCTATCTCATTGCAATTAAATGTGAGGTTCTAAATAAAGGAAACTCTGTTTGCATTAATTCTTTGGATCAATCCTGTTTGATCAAACATTGTAAGTTAGACAGAGCGTGATCGCCACATGTGTTAAGGCAGGTCCCCAGGGAGGAAAGAAATGAGCAACAGTTTGTTCAGGAATAGGTGGATCTATGTTCCTAGTCCTTACAGGTGTAAGAGTTACGAGATCTATCTTTTTTTTTTGACAGAAAGGCTTAATAATTAGGGCTTTGAGGGCTTAGCCTTGTCATTAGAAATTCCCTACAAGATGAATACAGTAGGTGGTCTGAAAATCCTGCAGAGGTGATACTTCCAAATCTATGGGGAACACCTTGCACTCAGTGCATTCATTACATCTTTTCATTTGATATTTTTAGAGTCTCTTGTGTGTGTAACATTTATTCAGCACAGCTCTCTGCTGGGGAGTTTGTTCCTCACGCTGTTGCTCCTCCGCCCCTGGAGAAAAGGGCTATGAATCCTAGTGTCTCCTGGGTATTTTTTGCTGCTGCTTACATCTTCATTACACAGCCCCTTCAGTACCATTCCTGTTAGTTCACAGCTCAGAAGATGCTGTATTTAGTAAGATAATGTTATTCCAAATGTCAAACACTGAACGTGCGCACAGTTTCTCCCTCCCTTCGTCTTGCACCATTGCACCTACGCTATACCCCAAAACGCTATCAGATGTCCAGGAGTCTCTCTAACCCCAGTATGCCTGGTACATGCATCCCTGCATGACTGATAATTATCATACATAAAACAGAAAGAATTCTTCATCCCACAGTATCTATTTAGGGAGTTGAAATCCCACATCAGTGATGAATGCTACCAATTTTATGTTTCATAAGGAGGGCTCAAGTCTTCATCAACAGTACTTCAAGGTCATACATACAATATTACTCTTTTTCTACCAGCACGTCTTTGCACATCACATTATTTCTGGATGTTGACTGACTAGCTCAGGGTAAAAAATAAGGGGAAAAAAATCCTTCATGTCACTATGACACAGACAAGCCAACTACACAACTTTCTGAGTTTGTTTATACATCATAGGAATTCATCTCCATCCAATAGCTAAAGAAGTAAGCAAGCTAACTTTATTTGATGGCAGTGTCCATACTCTATTTTGGATAAAGTGAAATTACTGCATCGGTATTGAGAAGAGCAGTAACTGTGATGTAACTTCTGTGCTGACACAGGCTTCCCTTTTTCCACTGGGTTGATATTGCATCCAGCAGCAGTCAGTCTTTTTACTGAAAAAGGAATAAAGCCATAATTCGATGCTCTCTGAGGACTGAGGAGAAATATTGGCTAAGCTTGTCCTACACAGACAGGACATGCAATTTCCATTATCTTCCTTTCCTGTCTTTGCCCTTTGTTGTGTCTTAAATCTCAAATTCCTCTATTTTTCACTTAACATACACAATCTGGGGATCTCTCAAGATGCAGGACTCTCAGTCCCCTCCAAGTAACACAAGTGCTGTTAGCAGTCTGCTGTGTCTACGTGATTATTACTTGGTTGGCTCAATAACACCAGAGGAGCAGACAAGGCCACACTGGGAAGACCTGAAAGTAAACCAAATGACTGCATGTGAACTAGAGAGACTCTGCAGCTGTGAGTTTACATTATATTTTATACACATTCTATGAACATACACATATACACATGCACTCCCATGTGTCTGTATACATGTATGTTACGTGTAATACATATGCATTTATATTTATACCCATATCTGTTATATGTATACACATCGTTAACAGAGCAATACACAGTGCATGCAAACACTTCCATTAAAAGACATGGATTTTTATAATGAACACAGGTTATATGCAGCGTTCTGCTGAAATGCCGTTGCCTCTCTTCCTAATGTGCAAACCAGTAAAATTTGACCTGAACTCTCTGTTCTGGCTCCTTTGTACCATTTGGGTGATCCAAAAGAGCTAGAGGATGGCCAGAGATGGCCAGTTGAGAACATCACAGCCACAAGACGAAGCCCAACTGTTCTTCTGCTGACAAAACGGCCCTGTTGAAATTCGCCAAATTTGAAATTCCCAGAGATTCACCAATAATGAACGCTCTAATTTTGCCTGTTCAAGTGTTGTTTGCAGATGGGTTCACCGTGTTTGGTTGCACCAAAGACCACAGAGGATGCTAAGTGCCAGCACAGGGCATTTCATCACGAGAACTGGGGCACCACCAACCTGGCCAGGTCCCGAGTGGCAGCCAAGGATATTTGAACTGGGCAGCTCTGACCTGACCCGATGGTACTTGGGGAATGAAATCTCCTTAGACAACGTCCTGCATGATGCTGTCAACGTACAGTGGCCAAACCTGTTTTCTAAACACAAAATCATCCAACTTTTCCATGTCCAGGTCTGACACAACTCAGTTTCAGTCAGAAATCAGACTGTATCATATCCTGTCACTCCTCCTTCTGTCCACATTAGGATTCAGCCTCTCTGCGTCTGGCCTGCGAGTATTCAGGCGTCTTAAGAGAGCAATTCAGAATCAAAACTGAATTTTCCATTCTCTTGAGGGTTTGGATTAAGCTCAAAGTCCTTATTGCACAAGTAGGAAAATTATAGGAGTTTTCAGTGTTTTGCAGCATTATCTTTGGGATTGAGCATTCAGCCTACCAAGGAAGTATTTTATAGCATTGTTTAACTTGAAAATAGCATTCATTTTCTTTTACTACTTCGATAAGTTAAACTCTTTTCTTGACAATATTACCTCTGCCTAACTAAAATTTTCTGCCAACTTTTTAATGGAAGATAAAAAATTAGATTTTTCAAAAAATAGAAAAACTATTTTCTTCAGTTTTAACATGGATAAGTGGGCAGTTGGTGCAAACTGTCACAACCAATACAAACCGTCAGAACTTCTCTGAAGTCAACGGAATGCAGAAAACGTATACGCTGCTGACCACCGGCCCTCGGAGGTATCCTTCAAAAAGCATTTTACAAGGCTTGAAATAATTAATCAGATTTAAGACCTGATTGTACATTTCATATTGATTAGACATTGGTCAATGAAACATTTGGATAAATAAAGGCAGATGACAGAAACTATTACTGCAAAGGATGGAGGAGGTTGTTGGGTACACCAGCCAACATGTATCATAAAGGCCCCAGAGCAATTCATCTGTTGTACTGGATACACATAATTTGCTAAAAACAATTTTTCATTTTTAGCACACAGTCATCTTTCATCCTAATTTCCAAGGACACTAACAAAGTATTTGATTATGCAAATTAAAAACATGCGTTCAAAAGCATGGTTACTAGCAGCTCTGTCATCTGCTGATACCAATTATTCCACAGTAAGCAGGTATTTAGTACAACTGAATAGCAAGACTTGTGACACACTTTGTACTTAATTATAAAACAGAGAAGAAAATCATTCAGGACAAAAGATTTTGCTACCTCCTGTTAAAAATGTTTATCTTCTGCGTTGAAATGGATTTAATTGTCAACAATAAAGCTGCAGATCAATGAAAAGAAGCACTTAGTGGAATTGCACAAGATGTTGACAATTCTTCAGTCATTGAGCTGCTTCTGGCCTTGATTTGAGAATGCAGAGTCCTCCAATATTTCACATGAAACAATTTATTTCATCCAGCTGTTAAACAGAACATACGCCATAAATGTAACTCCTATATCCTGTACACTGTGAGTATAATATTGAAAGCACTTGATGTTTGATTTTTTTTTTTTTTAAAAGTGCCTCTTTACTTAGTAAAAAGGAATGGGATATAGCTTTCTAGAGGAAAGTGAAATACAGAACATCCAAACACCGCTCTCTCTCAGAAATCATCACATTTTACTTAATAGGAAATAGATGCATGCAATTGTAACATCCTAACAGACCCTAGGAGAAAGCAACACCACGATAGCTCAATCCTGCTTCAACGCGCACACGTACACACACACGCACAGCCAAAGGTTTATTTCCAATAGGGAAAATCTCTTGGCTTCGTAACCTTTCCAGTTTGGAAGCAATAAATTACATCATTAACTATGCAACTCTGAAGTATTCAATAGCCAGCTACCAGCACCAGAGTGCTTATTGAAGTGGTCTTTTCTCAAACGGGCTGGCAAACTTCCCATGGGGGAAGTAACACTGACAAAGTCATTGGGGGATATTCTTGAATAATAACAGGTTAGAGCACAAAGAGCTTTAGCTTCCTGTTTCAATTTGGCATTTTAATTAAAGAAATCCAGGTCTTGTAGTCACCGTATTTGTAAAGCACACCTAGTTTCAAAGAAACATAGACAACGCCTTATTAAACCAGGCCGGAGGTCCATGCTTCCGACCACTGACTGCAACCAGTACAAGATTTTTCCAAAACAAGTATAAAAACCTTGCAGCCAGCGTATATAAAACAACCTGTCCAAGCCATGAGACCTCATGCTGATCTCTGGTCAAAGATTGGCTTATACCCAAAAGCCTGAGATTTTCTTCCAAGATTTTCTAGGACTGTGATAACAACCATGGGCTTGTTATGTACATAAATCTCAAGTCCTTTCTGAGCATTTGCAAGTTCTTGCCCACAGCAGTAAATTTCTTAGCATGTCATATGAAAATGTTCCTTCCACAAGGTTTTCATTTCTCACCTTTTAATTCCACTTGGTTCTTGCGAGTCTGTGAGAAAAAGACTTTACAAACCATCAATATCACCAATTCCTTTACAAAATTAAGTTTCTTCCCCTTCTACCTCCTTTATAAGATTTTCAACTCGCATCTGCCCAGTCTTTCTTCCTATGAGACTTTTTCCACATGCCTGATCACTCCTTGTTATTTTTTCTGCTACCCGGTTGCACCTCTTATGCTTCTGCAACACTTTCTTTAGGAAGCGGCTGACCCACACTGCAGAGCCCTCAGCAGCTGGACCACTCATTTATACCAAAGCATTTTCATCCTTACCATATTATTCACTACCCGATTCCTCACTCACATTGCGGGTAGCTGTTCCCAGCCTGCAGCTGCAGACACGAGTGAAGGTCTGCATTAAACCATCACTAGTAACAGCCAGCTTCTTGCCTTGACTTGCCCCAGCTACTTCAGAGCCCTGTGAGGTCTATAGGCACCTGCGTGTTTTGGTTTCACGTGCATTGCTCTGAGTTTGTCTAAACTGACTCTCAGTCCCTCTTCTCTCAGCCTGATGACATTTCTCTATGGTTTCTAACAGCTCTCTCCAGCTCCAGCTAGCACAGGTACCCTTCGATCACGTGTAACCGCTGCTCTTTGCTCTCCTGTCTTTCACATCGACCAACTCAGGGCAGAGGACTCCAGACTTCAGCTGCCCTTAATCCAACGCCATGTTGCAAACAGATCATGATGAAAATAACCCAACTCTCTGCTTTCCTTTCCTCAGCTACGTTTTGCTGGTAACAGTCCTTTGCTTCTTGGTTTGTAACAACTGAGCTTCCACAGTAGCCTTTTCTTCAGGACCTTCTCAAAGGCCTTTTGCAAGCCTGGATAAATTATCGTAATTTGAATGTTTGCTACTTTGACACCTAAAAGGCATTAAACCAGCTCAGTGAGACAACATTCCTCTCTCAAAATCTTCCTTGACTGAATTTCCTACCGCAACCTTCCAAGCGCTCTTCAAGCACATGTTTAGTCACCCTGTTTATAAAAGGCAAGCTGGTGGTGTGTGCGTCTCCTTTGCTCGTGCTGGGAAAACAGGATGTGCTGCTGGTCCTTATCCCCAAACCTGTCCCCAGGCCACACAACCCAACAAGCTCAGCTCCAGCACACATGCAAAGGGAGTGGAGCGAAAACTGCTGTGAGCAGAGACGAAACACCTAGAGACTCAGGCCAAGATGCAACACCGAAGCCCTCCACCTCTCAGAGAGGAGTTGGCGCTTGCAAAGGTCTGTCCAGTCCAACGTCACTTTGGTTCGGCTTCAGAAAAGAGCCTTCCCCTCTACCCTTTTGGCTATTACACAAATACCCTGTGACCCACCCAATGGGCAGAAAAGAAGCATGGTGAGAGCGTTTCAAACCTGCCAAGAGTAAAGGAGGTGGCAGTACAAGATACTAATCAATTAAAGAAAGAAAACACAGCAAGGCTTGATAATTTTCTCCAATTATCAATAGGGACCGGATAACCTCAGCACAAGGTTAACCCCATCACAGGGTGAGGGAAGAAAAATACACTGGGTTTATCCATCACCCCCCCTTCCTTACTATTGATTTGCCTTGGCCAGGTAGCTGCAATATTCCCTCAAATGCTCATGACATCTGCTCATCCCGCTCGTATGTGACAGGATTACTTGAATGAGCTTGAACAAAACCGGCTTTCAAAAGCAGCTTGAAAAGTATCACCTTATGAGCACTGATCGAATTTAGCATGACAACTCAGTTTAATATATGAAGGACAAAAAAGATCTGTGTGATATGTTTATACAGAAAAAGAACACATTTATTCCCCCTGAGAGGTGTCATACCCATAACTCACCAGACACATACCACTGGTTCCTTTGTGAATTTGTTCTTTAGAGCCAACAATTTTCTATTCTGTTTTTAAAGGCATTATGTCCATATAAGCAGAGAGCTTAAGAACTCCAGTGCCTCTCTTGCTAAGATGAAACTCAGCATGACCACGACAATACGCACTTTTAATTACAACTATTTTAGCTCATTAGTGTCTACAGGAAAACTTTGCTGAGCTTACACATCGCTACTCCACCAATCTGTTGCTTTACAGTATTCTCACACATGGCACTATTTTGCTCGTGTTTCCAATGCTGCAGAGAAAAAGATGGACGTTATCCCACTGTCTGCTCTAACATAGTATTGTTTAGGAAGAATTCTTCTGGTCTGGGTCATATTGATAAATGCAGAAACAAGATTTCAATGTTCCTGGTCAACAAAGGGTCTCATTAAATGTGTCAATTATATATGTCTAGTAACGCCCATCTCTTTTTAAATTGTCTGTATTTCTTTTATTGGGCTAAAATACATCCCATGAATTTGTTTAATTTTTCAAGGGGGAAAAATAGGGGCAAAATTACTGAATAGGTTTAAATATACAGCTGTACCATAATGAAGATCTACCACTCCATTTTGTTTCATTGCTTTGACACCATAGTTACTAAAAGCTTTTCTTTGTATGTAAACATGACTCTGGATACCAAATTCCTCCTGTGCGGGACAGGACTTAATGGTGGTAGAGGACTTAAAAGACTTTATAGAAATTAAATAGAAAAGAATATGAAATTGAGAAAAAGGCATGATCATGTCAACGACTCTTTGGCATGTACCAGTCTTGTTCTTACATCATTCTATAGCATTTTATAAACAGGAATGTGATATTCTATTAAAGCCTGTACGATAATTCAAAAATTGAAAAGTCTCTAGCTTGTTATTACAGCCATTCATAAGGGAACATCACTATCTCCTGTAGAATTCAATGAAGGTAATGTGGGCCTTTTCTGGTCCAAAGATCTGCTGTCTTCTCTACGTCAGTAAGAGGCCCTACATAATTACTCTGAAACATTTGCTTTGCCATCTTGTTTTTGTGACCATGGCTCTCCCAGCCTACTCTTTACATCTATTCAACATTGACTAGTTTGTTCCAATTACTTGAACTAAACGGACACCAGTCAGACTGCAGCCCTCCCCAGTCACCAAACCTACAAAAACAAATGAAATGAAATCTGACTAGTTGCCTAAGTCAAATTAATTTCCAGACACGGAGGTGGGGAGATGATGGAAACCTGGCAGGTCTCAGAGAGATGCTGATTTGTGCCTGTCAATCTGTATCAATGTTAATCGCAATCAGAAAGGCTGTGCTGCCGACTAGCTCTGGTTTCACAGACGTCAGGACAGTTGGTGGTTCCTGGTAGAGTAAATTTTGGTACAGCAAAGGGTGAGTTATATCCTAATTGCTCCATACAATGTCGCATATTTTACTCAAATCAGCTGAACTACTCTCACCACATTTACCTATAACATGAGGGGTTTTCTTCCTTATAAATACATACAGAAAGACTCTGTGAAACAGGATTTTTGATAGGATTACTGACTTAGCGAGCATGGTGCCTGCCCTCCAACAGACCTGGAGCAATAACATGTTGCAACACGTCAAGCCAACTGGGCATCTCTATGTGATCAGGAAAGTCTTTTCCTTAACCCCTCTGGATGACCAGCTTACAACGTGGAACAAAGGTCTTGCAGTGCTTGTCATTGCAGGGATATCATTTGTACCACTGTATCTTTTTGCTAGAAGATTAACTAAAATTTCAGAGAACACTAGCCATGGTAGTTTGTAGAAAATGGAATTTGGGATGCTACCTTTTTTTACTACCAACTTGAAAGCAAAATCCAAGCTAAGGTACAAAGTCAGAGTGAAGCACTTGTGAACTACCTGTTCACTACTGAGGTACATGTTGTCTTCAAGGAAGCTCTAACTGAAGTGCTTCTTCCCAGAGATTTAGATTATCTCTGCACTGTCCATACAGATCACTAAAAAGACACTGAATTGGTGTGAAAGGGCCTTCGCACATCAGAAGCAGCAGTGCTCACCTTTACTGTATGCTCACTGATGGACCTGTCCTTAATGAAAACAGCAGAACAGCACATCAATGGTGTTTTCTTTATGATAGAGAACCTGTTTGAGAAGCAGCCACGTGAACACATCCTAAAACACACCAGCATGAACACTGGCTTTTAGCAGACATAAGCACGCCCAGCTTAACGTCAGCTCAGCACCTCACTCAAAAATCTAAATAAATACCCTCAGACCCACAATAAATGGTGAACAATGAAGACCAGATTAAAACCAAATCTGCCACACACATACTTCCACTGGAACTATGATATGGTTAATTAGCTGGTAGAATACAAGACTGACACAATAGTGTCCTACACGCAGAAAAGACACCAACATCGGGGTACAAAGTCTGAAGCTGAAGACAACTCTGACTGCTGCAGGGTACTTTTGCAGTCCAAAACGCAGGGATTTTCTATACAAACCGAAATCGTTAGCCTATGCATGCTTCAAAATACCATTTGAAAAATGTCCTGTGCTCCTAACTTTTATTTTGATTCATGCTGTGCCTTGCTGAGGCTAATTATTAACCAGCAACTGGTGCATTCAAAGACTCAAGCCTTACACACAGGACTTTGTGGTGTTGCCTCCATGTTGCAAGGAACTGTAATTCTAAAAGGATTAAAAGTTTACCAGCACAGCCATGTAAAGTAGAAAATGAATTGTTCACTCTTCTCATCTCTGTTTGAAAATTAGATTACAGGCTCCAAGTGAGCTGAAATACAGAATGAGGCAAATCCATGTGATTAGCTCACAGGTGGCCAGTGAGCCTTTTCTATGCTTCAAAGTCTGGCAGATTCCTATTAGCTGCAATAATAGAAAGAATGTGTACTTATCCTTTGGCCCAAACCCTGCCCTGTGCCAACACGGCTACCTGCTGTGCTAATCCTCAGAACCAATATAATCATCCTCAATTGTTATTTCATAAGTTTGCTCAGCTGTCATTTGGGATATACAGTATGTGTGACACAGAGCTGTGCTGCAGACTGCACGGTGAGCCGATTTCTACACGGGTTCCAGTTCCCCATGACACTATAAATGGAGGGAAGGAATCACGGTGCTTAGCCAGGACAGCCCCACGTTGTCAGCAGCTGGTTTCCCAGGCATAAGAGCAAGGACTCTTTATACATATAAACAGTTTGTACCATTAATCATGAGTGTTTCCTCTAAATAAACAAACACAGTTTCCCATTTATCTTCTCTCTCCAGGAGGCACCCGTGTGAGTGTCAATTCAGCAAAATACATCACACATTAAATCAGAAAACAGAAGAGACAGCTATTCCAGGGATGGGTATAGAGGTCACATGTGATGCATAACATCAACGGTCCATTTAATACAGTATTTGCTTTCTGACTCACACCAGTTGCAGATGCAGTGGGATGATGTGAATGCAACACGTAGTCATAACCTGCGCACAAGGAAAGCTCTTCCAAGCCCTCTCAGCAAGAGGCCGGTTAACATAATGAACCTTGAGGGTTGCTCCCTCTGGCAAACTGATATCCCACCTGGTAGAAGTGTGACAATATTTTTATTATTTCTATAAATGTCTAATAATCCTCTGAATCCTCCTAAGCTCTTCACCTTAACATTATCTTGTGTCAGGCAGCTCTACAACTCAACTTACAATCTCCTTTTGTTATTTTTAAATGTGTTTGGCAGGGAAATGAGAAGCCATCTCCCTACTTCCACATTACAGGTTCACCAGAATATTTCAAATTAACTTTATCAAACCTTTTTGAGACCAAAATTTAAAACAAATGTTGAACAAGTGGGGCTCTGGATAGGGACGGGGGAAACAAGTGCTCGAGGCACCTGTCGGAACAGAGGCCGTGCTTTGCTTTGCTCCCATATGAGTCCTTTCACCTCTGCTGCTCACCGCAAAGCAAACTCAAGATCCCGCAAGCACAGAGCATGTCACACTTGCACTCCTGGCAGATCGAGAGGAGGATCCAGTCTCACAGCACTGTCTCCAGCGGGCACACAGGTCCATGCATCCACCCTTGGCTATGCCTTCCCACCCTGTGCTACCCCCCCGTCCCCGCCAGCCATTTTATAAGCTGGTCTGGAAAAGTAATCTGAATTAAAAGTAACTTCTTCTCTCTTCGTTTCTTTTTTTTTTTAAAACCACCACAAGCCTGAACCAGCAAAGCTTGCTTTAAATGACATTGCTGCTGAAAGAAACGCTTGCAAAACTCCCCCATCCTTCAGTCCTGTGCGGCAGCACCTGCTGCGCTTCCCTAAACTAGCAACAGCCTCAGTATTAAGGCTCTGGGCCTCCCTCAAGTTATGCACATATTTAACTGGATGTGAAGAGAGTCAATTCTTGATTAACCAGCAGCTGATTATTTGATTTCTGGATGAACACAACAGAGACACCTGGGATCCCGTGCACCAGCTGGCGCAGCAGCGGCGGTGTGCCCAGGTGCTGGTGTGCTCAGGGCGTACCTGCTCAGGGATCTTTATGTCATCTCATCAAAGGTGTCATCGACTTCCCTGCTTGCTGGTGCTACAGCCAGGCTTTCCTGGGTCTGGGTCACCCCCGTGTCCTACAGCTGGGGGTGGTGGTAGCAGCCCTCCCCCAAGCCAGGACTGCACACTGCGCCTGTTACTTCAACAGCTCTGCAAAGTGCCAGCAACAGCCCCTGCTCCAAACCTTTCCAGCAAGGAATCAGCAACTCGCCTTCAGACAGCTGGCAGCCTGAACCCTGCAAAACTGCAAGCTAGGAATTTCCACGCTATCTGAGGAACTGGCTTGGAGGTACAAGGCAGAAAAACCCCGTTCACCTGAGCCTCCCTTGGCTTGGTGCGCTGCAGACCTGGCCTGGGATGAAGTATCTGAACATCTTCCATCTAGCACAGGTGAACCCTTGAGAAAGGAGTTCTTCTTGCTCAACTTCTGTTTTTATCTCAACAGCTGAATAACTCACATTTTATTTTCCCCTCTCTGTTCCTCCTCTCAAAGGCCTTTGATCAGGGAAAACACCCTTCTTAGGGCAGCATTACAGCACGCGCTTAACTTCCAGCACATGCTAAAGCTCACTTAACCATGGACCAGGGTCAGGCGTGCTCGGCAGTTTTGCAGAGTTGGGGGCGAAGGGGTTCGGTTCCTGTTCTCCCACTCTTCCCGCTGGCAGCCCGACTCCTCTTGCAGGGCTCAGCTGAGGGCTGCGGCCTTTTGGGTCCCATCACTTACACCGCCACACGCCGGCGGGACCGTGCCAACCCCCCGACTTCTGCTCACGGTGCAGCGTGCCTATTTTCCTAACACTGCATTAGCAAACTAGCATGCATACGTTTCCATCCAAATTCTAGTAATTTAAAGCAAAATGTTTGAATCTTGGAAATTAACCAAACACTGAATAGTCTTTTACCAGAAGGAGCTGGTTTAGGTAATTAATGCTAACTAAACAAATAGACATTCTGGACAGATTTTTAACCAACTGGGATGTAAATATTTTTACTCTTGTGGATAATCTCACAGTCAAATCAGTTCTACAAATAGCCACGATAATCCCTTTTCTTTTTTTCCTCTCTTTTGCTATCTGTCTCAGGTAGAACAGTGTAAATGCTTAGCAGTACAAAGTGAAGGCAGCTTCACACTTGCAATTTGGGTAACAAGGTGCTCATTTGGTTTCAGGAGTCAACACAGCTGACCTTGTTGCAACATTACAGCCTTTAAATCTTCCACATCACAGACTTTGACCCCAAGCTTCCTCCCAGTTGAGGCTTTCATTTAAATCTCTTGCTATAATTTAGCAAGGTGGCAAGATAGGTCCTGGCAGAAAGGCAGCAGGAAAAAAGGACATTTCCATAACGGGTTTTGTTTCCAAGGAGCAGAGGCCCAGCCCCACAAGCTGGCTGATGGGAGAGAGGCCTTATCCAAATGTCCTAAAATCCACAGGGCTGCAGATGGCAGTGTCGAACAGAAGGTTCAGTGCCTTACAAAGTAAATTAAGAATAGGCCCATCTGTGGCACGAAATATCCATCTTGGAGTGAGGGGAACCTTTACAAATAACATTTATTTAAGTTTAAGAAAATACTTTAAAATTAGGACCCCCCCCCCCCCCTTCCAGCTTTATACTATTTTTAATTCTCTTCACAAAGGGAGGTGAAAGTAAAAAGAAACGTTTACTGGGTGTTGGGAGACCAAATCAAGCCCATATGATGTTTCAACAGCAGCCCAGCAAAATAATCAATACCTTCCAATTCATGTTATTGACTTTTTCACATCCTTGCAGGCATGAGACTTCAGATGAAAGCATTAGAATTGCCAAATTGTTCAATTTGCTCTAGTTCAGATATTTCACACTGACATTTTTTATGATGGGGTGAGGAAGCTTGATCGAGAGAAGCTCTTGAAAGTCAAAGTGGACTTTAACTCCCCAAATTCCCTATCTTGCTTCACTTTGGGATCCAAGGTGGCTTTATGCAAAGCATTAGAGAACTATGAAATGTTTCCTTCTCTCTCTTTTGTCCTCTCTTACTGTGCTTCAGTTTACAGGGACTTTAGGAAGAAACAAAAATGCCTTCTGCTACTACCTCTGTTTAATCACATCAGAATTACAAAAGATTACACACCTATAAACTGCATTACCATGAAATAAAAGTATATTTCTGTGCCACACAGCCCAGAAACACACACACTTCCCTGCAGAGTGGGATGAGTTTCCTCGACACCCCATCTTGTCTTTTTATGAGAGTTTTGATAATATAATTCTGCACTACGTAGCAGTCACAATAACAAGTTGTTTGGACCACTGCAAAACAGCAAGAGCTCATTAAGTCTTAGAGAATGTTTGCAGCTATTTTAGCAGAGATGTGATTTGTTATGATATAGGCAAACTATTATTTTACCAGCTTTAATAGGTAACAGATATGCTGAAGCACATGCTTCTTTCTTACAAGGCTACGAGAAGCTTTTAGCAATAACCCTTAAGGACGTATTGGGCAAACTGATCGTGCAACATCTCCAAATATATAGAGAAAATGATCTGAACTATGGAAAATCACCATGATTCAGGGACAGTGCACTAGACTAGAAGATTAAAGTTCTGCTCCGGCTCCCTCAAGATGCAGTTAGGTCAGTGCTTGTCCCTGTCTCCTCTTCCAAGTATTTAGATGATGAGCTTTTCAGGGCAGGGGCTGTTGTAAAACAAGAATGAGCTCTTGCTTAAGGCCTCTCTGTATTCGTTGCATGAAAATAATGATAAGGATTAAAAAAAGGTCAAATTCAAGCCTGGCGGAATGCCAACACTCTTCGCTGTGGTTCGACTAATGCATTTGAGTAAGTAAATGTAATATATAATAATTTATTTCCTTGCACTACTCCTTGTTCAGCATTTGGATATTTGAAAGTACCTAGCTGGGTTTTTTCACTTTTAAGTGAGGCTGACAGCCATGAGCATTTTATAATCATGCCTGAGCTCATTTGTTTAGTTTTCCATTAGGCCCTGACAACCACAAATACTTCATAATCATACATAATCCTTATATAATATGCAGAAGGCTGAAATTGTAACAATCTCCAGTACAACATAGAAAATCAAGTGGACCCATTAACATTTAGAAAGAAACTATGAAGAACTCCAGTATGATCCGTTTATCATATATACGTGCATGCATGTACGCGTGGACTTTCGCATAGGAATATATGTACACAAATGCAGTCATTTGCCCTGTTCTGGTGCAAGTGAGAAGGATTTATTTTAATTATTGCTAAAGCAGGACTGTCATTTATTCAGAGGGAAGGAGGGAGAGTGGCGCATGCAAATTATTCTGGCTACAGGTAGGAACCCACACTCACTTCTCACACTCCACTTCTGGAGGGATCCAAACCCCTCTTGCTCCCAGGAGGTGCTAAGTCTGCCTTTTGCATTGGAAGCTCTCCAGCATTCACTTCAAGCTTACTTACAGTTTGTTTCTGACTAGTGTGGGGGGGGAAGGCAGTTTAACATTTACCAACAGCCACCAGCTTTACTGGAAACTGTTGAAAATGTTTAACACCTTGTCCTCAGGAGGAATGAAGCAGTGCCATAATGAATGCATGGAGCATTTTCTCCAAGTTGCTCTTCTTCAAGTAAGGCTTAAAACTGAATTCTAGATACAAATCAACTTGAGAGATATACAGGTGGTTTTAGGAGACACAAAACTCTGGGCTCAGGAAATACATACAGGAGGTGCTGTGAAGGAGGAATACACTGGCGTTGCTCAGGGTTGGGGGCTCACATGCGACTCCAATGAGCCCAGATGAGGCAGGGGTAGAGACTTGCCCCTTCCTTTTCCATGCACAACTTCGTCCACGTCCTCTATTCTTCCTTAATGAAATGCAGTCACGTAGAACAGACCTATAGCCACGTCACAGCTCATGCGTGGACTCAAAATCTCTCACTGCCTGGCAAAGGCCCGCAGAACCCGCTTCGCAACTGCTCTTGTTCCTTCTTTCCAGTTCCAACACACCATCAATTTCCAGCTCACCTCTCCGCGGTGTTTCGTTCATCAGTGCCATCAGTGGCATAAACCTGCCAGGCATGTAGAACTTAATGGTCTAATCCTCCTGCTTTCACAAAGACCAGATTAGCTTTAAGTTAAATACTCTTGTTCCTTAAATTTCCTCCTTGTCAGGATGCCAAGGGAAGCTCTTAATCTTACAAAAGAGCCTGAGGACATTCTGATGCCTCCACATGAAGACAGAAAGCAGTCCACAATGCCAAGATAAAGTTGAGGTATTAAACTAATCTCACAGGCCTGGAAATGTCTATGCAGCAGCGATTGCTGCTGTTTATCGCTGTAGCTGCTAGACGGGGTCATTAACTGCAAAGGTAGTTCTTACCATGAGCGTCTCAGCATCCCCCGCTTTACGTACATCAAATAGAGGCAGTGACTAGTTATAAACTCGTGCAAGTTATCAGCTGCAAAGAAATCAAATAAACTTGCAATTTAGACACAGAAGCCTAACCACTAATTCAGCTGGCTTGTCTACACTTGCCATGTCAAGCTCCCTTTGATGGCAGCCCAGCATGGCCCGTGGCCATCGGGAGCCAGTTCTGCAAAGGGCATGTTGCACAAGGAGAGATGGAACACTTCAAGCCATGACACTCTTCCATAGGTGGAAATGGCAATGAAATATGCAGGCAATCTCTATTTTGATGGTTTGAGAATTGAAGTCTCCCTTGCAAGGCATGACATGGAAGAGTCTCTGTACTAGCAGTGCATGAAGCACAATGGGAGCTACCTACAGCTGAGCTTCCCACCTCCTCATCAGGCTGATCTGATTAAAGCCTGTTATTAGACTGTAACACGAAGTAAAGATCTCCTGAAGTTGAAAGAAAAACACAGAGCCTTTACTCCTGGGTAAAGACCAGAGTACATTTATGAAGCAACTAATGCTTCTTTCCACCCTTCTCATCCACAAATTTCAAGAGACCACAGGCATTTTACTTGAACGTGAATAAAACCCACTGTGGCACATGCAGCTCAGTTAACTACTCCTCACTTGGCCATATGGCCGGCAACATACTGTAAGTGACTTAATTCCTGTAGTAACTTCCCACACTGCACAGTGCTCCAGAGATCCGTGCAGGGACAAGAAGAGACCTGTTGGAGGAGGGGAGGTCACTCCACTCTCTGCAGAGTAAACCTCTCTGTATCAACTAAAGACAACTCACAGGTGAAAGTGTGCAAAACCAGGTTAAATATCAGTGAATGATATCGATCAATAACTTCTATAATTTCATATTTTTAAGATCAGATAAAAAAGGAAAAAAAGGTTTTTACCCGCACATTGCTTTATAGACTTTCCAACAGCTTACATAAAAAGCATTTAGACACTTTAATTTCCACTCCAGTATGAATACTCTACCCCCAAATGAAACCTATTAAAAATTAAATTCTTATATTAAGTTTAAAATGTGGCTCTTTTCTCCCCAGGTCCCATTAAATACTCTCCCTACACACAGTTTAGAAGACAGAAGAGATCCTAGAGAATATTTACAAAGAGAACAACCCCCCCCGAGGGTTTTTATGTTACTACAACATTAATCTATTTTAATCACACAACAGTTTAAAAACAAACAACATTAAATGATTCTGCAAAGTACTGAGTGAAAGTTTATCTTTGTTGCACAAAAAATACTGAGAAAAAAACCAAAGCACTTGGAAATAGGGTGATTATGTTGTTCCACAGAGACAGAGCACAGCAAAATCAAGACCGGGACACAGAGCCACTGGTGGGAAGATAAAAATCAAGTGTTCACAAGGGTCTAATTTTACTTCTGCACGCTCTTATAGCAGTGTTTGCACCGCAGATCTCACCGGGGCACATTGGGACATACGTCTGAACAACAGCGTATGGGTGAACGGAAGGGAAAGCGAAGCCCAATGCTGCCTCAAGCCCCTTCTGAGAGCCTGAGCTTGGACTGGATCTCCCACCCGGCGGGACATCCCCAGCACTGGCACAGCAACGATGCTCCTGTGGGTTTTGGATATGTCTCAGTGTAGAAAAAAGTAAGTGCTAAAATATCTACCTCCCTCCTTTTCCCTGTGGTTTTCTAGCTAGCCTCACCTGCTCTCAGGTCCATGGCCACGCTTCCCCAGCTATTTTGCATCAGTGGGCTCCCCGACTCAATTACACGTTGTCTGGTAAGAACCTGACCAGCCCCAAAGGGATTGTGCCACACATGCCCTGGGCTCATACCATGTAAGAAGGAGATGGATTACTTCAGCCGTTGCTTCTACCATTAACCTTAATAACTCTGATGCCCTCGCTACTTCCTCCATACCCAGTCCCAGCCCCTCCAGCCTCTGCTCATACCATGGCCTTTCCTTATGTGTAAGCATCTCCACCGGCCACCTACAAATCCTTACTTCAGCTCTGTCGTTTGGGGGATAGAGCGCAATGGAAACAGCACATCCTTCCAAGGCTGCCTTGAGCAACTGCTTTAAACAGCATCAATGTTTTCTATTCCAGTCTCTAAGATTTTATTCAGCCTTTAATTATTTACATCTTTTTGAATTGTTTCAGTGCACTGAACAAAAATACCTATTGAGCTGCCCACAGGTCATTTCACTGAATCATCCTAGTTAATTTAGAGGCCAGGGCTGTTTATGAATAATAGTTCATTCTTCCAGTAGCGCTGATCTTGCAGTTGTTAATGCATAACCTCATCTGCTGTTGCTCGGTCTACTCAGCTAGTTTTGCTCACTCTCTCTGGTGCTCAGCATTGTTTTTTTCTCATCTTGAATAACCCAAATAATTGTGCTGTCACAATTGAGTTTGCCATCTCGCTGCTCAACAGACTTTTAATGAAGACACGGCAGCATTCTGCAGGATATGTTTTGCTACTGTCACATATCAGATGCATACAACACTGCAAAGACAAGTTTTTCTAATAGTTACAAGCCAATGTTTTTCACCACAATTTTGTAACCACCTTTGCCCAGCAGACTTTGGATTGGAGCAGTTTTATTTGAGCTTGAAATTATCTAAAGAAACCACAAAAGAAAAAGAAATGCTCTTGTTCAAAGCCAAGTAGCTGTTAGATTTACTTAAATAAGTGGATGCATTTCACATGGATGGCTTGGTTAATACAGGGTGCTCTAGGCAGGCCTTTTATCTCGGCACTTACCAACTCGGTGCCAACGCAAACTGAAACCTTCAAGGGAATGATTTGTGTGGTTACTCTGCTCCCAGCACTCCAGATTTAAAGCAATGTGCGTTGCACAAGTTAAGTATTAATGATAGTAGCTGCAGTGAAGTTGTTTCTGGTAGTATTACTACTGCTCTGAAGGGGAAAACCGCAGGGTTTTCTGCACAGTAGCAGTATTAAAATCTTTCACTTTATTTATTCAGTGGGTGTACTAACAACTTGGTGCAGTCCCTGACAGAATTTAATTACTTGATCTCAACAGGTTTTTTTTCTTCCCCGAACAGCTGCCTGTAATGGATAATTCGTATTCAATCACGGAGGACAAAGAGGAACGATAAAACTTTGATCCCCTCGTCGTACTATATGGATCGCTCTTTCCAGGCAAAGAGCCCGTGAAGGAGGACTGCTGACCTGCTCTAAGGACAGAATATAAACTGCAGTCTGCTTCCCCGCTGGTGTTTAGGGAGAAAGATTCACCCGCCTTGCTCTCCATGACTAAGCACTGAAACACACATCAAGAAAGTATAGCATGCAAAGATGCCTGGGAATGTTTTAACGACAGAGATATTGAGTGTCTTCTAGCCGTGATAGCTACCTTGTACTATCTTAAGCCATATACTCCACCCCTTTCTGACAGAGGTACTGATAGAAGGTGTGACAGCAGAAGGGAACATATGCCAGGTCCTCAGTTGCAAACCTGATGTATTAATTTAGATCCCCAGGCGGGAGGGTGCAGCCTCCAGCAGTGGGGACAGGAGACAGCCGGAGCCGTGATCCCCACTGCAGCCTCTGCCAGAGGCTGGGTCAGAAGCCGGAGCCGCGCAGGCAGACCCGCAGCGCAGATGCGGTTACATCGGCACGAGCGCACCTTTACTTCTACAGTTGGCTCTGTTTGGGACAAGCTAGAAAAAGCTTCCAAGGAGCGGCTGTGCTGGTGGAAGCAGCGGCCAAAGTACGACTGGTATTCCCTGGGTGACGCTGGCGAGGCAGCCCAGGACCTGCTGGGCTGTAGGAGCAACCAGGCTTTGGGAGAAGGAACAGCCTCTGCAAACCAGCTGTGGCCACAGCAGCAAACACACACGCAGTCCGACATGTAGGATATAAAGGATCCTACCTGGGACACAGGGACTCCACTTAACTAAATGGCAAATAGGCACAAGGAATAAAGCTATGCCCGTGTGAGATGCTTCACTGCTTCTTACACCTTGATGCAACTTTGTAGTATTTCCAATCTCAAGTATACAAAACCACCACAAGTCAATGCCTCCCTCCTATGAAACTGCTTTAAAAACCGTGGCATATATATTCAGGGTTTTCTTTATTTGCATTTCATTTTTAGCCTCATGAAAGGGAGTGTCTTTCACATAATGACATTACTTCAGGATCCAAGATTAAAAAAAAGAAAAATAAAAAATCCTGAAACTCCTGATAAAATCTTGAAAGGCAGTAATGTTGTATCTTATTAGGAGTCCATGGTAATTCAGTTTTTCTTAATAGTGGCAAGGGCCTCTCTAACAGCAGACAAGTCTGTTGTTGAGCTCCACTAATGATGCAGAAGATGTAACAGTAAAGCAGCTGAGATGCTGATTCCTTCCAGGGCTATGCACTTGGCAGGTAACATTATCCTCTGCATTTTACACATTTTCACAGTAAAAAGCCACTTTTCAAAATCACATGAAATAATATTTTGAACGAACTTTAAGCTGTTTAAGTAACCATAAACTCATGAAAGAAAGAAATAATGTACCTATGTTATGGTGAATAGATGTTGCAAATGTATTTCAGACATCGGTTAAGTGCAACCATTTTGTGGGTGAATCACTGCAGATTTTTCCCAAAGTACCACGTGATTGAGACTACAGGGGGAAGTGAGGTAGGCACCATACCCACACCTGATTTTGAACCAGCCACTATAGCTAGCAGGTATCAGCTTTAGAAGATACCAGCGAATACTTAAGGACAATAAATGCTCAGCTTTATGCTTATCCAAGCTCCTGGCATGCCACCTTTGAAAAATGACTTTTGAAACATCCACTTACATACCACCACAGTGTGCGAACAGGGTCTACTTCACATCTCAGTCTTTTATTGTTTGGAATGTTAGACTATCCACACAATGGGTTCTACATCTCCAAAGGATCCCCCAACATGTGTGAGTGAGCATGGATTAAATACTGATTCAAAAGTAAAAGTACCACTCTCTGAAATACTAGTATCAAGTTGGTGTCATTTGGCACAAGTGACAGCACGCTTTAACCAAGCCAGATTTCAGTGAAAATGCCCAACGTTCCCCAGTAATAACCATAATATGTTTCTCAATATAGATAACAAATTAGTATCCCAGGTAATGCTTTCATTTCAACATGTCTTTTTTCCACAGAGTGATCGCATCTTGGCTGATCAAAACCCTCTTAACTGGAGCCCTTCTATTTATTCAATATAAACAGGTATTTTGCCATCAGACTCTAGAACTGGAGATATCTGTATGTCTCCCTCTATTTTAAGTCTTTTGTGGCTCCTCTAACTTTTTTCTAGCCCGTAGTGCCTTTGCACAAAGGCAGCAACGGAAACATCTGCCCTGCTGTGTTTGTACATCCTGCAGCATGACAGGTCTTGGTTCACGGCTTAGCACTACTCCAAATGTGTACTACAATCCTAATGGGTATCAGAAACCCTACCTGCATTGTCCCCTGGTAGAAAGAGATGCAGTCTCAGGCACTCTCCACTGCTGCCTGCAAGGCTTAAGTGGTCACTCACAGAGTCAAGTATCACAGCAGAGAGGAAATATTTCCTCCTGCTTCACTAGGAAGCTGCTCATTTCTTCACTTTGTATTACTTGGTAAATTCATTCAAGTAGGGCAGATACAGCTGAGTTAGCCACGTTTGCTGAGCTAGAATACATTGCTTGAAAGACGTATTGCTTCCAACACTATTCTTCTCTCATCTATTTTAAGTTCACATTGGATAGGCTACAGAAGCTGATGTGGACTGAGGCTAAGTCAGTATACAACTGATTGCAACCTAAAGAGCTCTACTCCTTCTCCTCCCATCCAAAAAAGCCTCAGCTCTGCTGCTGTACAGCTGCTGAGGTTCGTAAAGGCATGCAATGAACATTTCACCAAGCCTATGTCCAGCCCTAGGCAGCTACAGGAAGGTATATGCAAGCACTTCAAGTCTGCATATAATGTAATACTTAACTAGAACAGGGATGCCTTTCTGATTTAACACTAAACCCACGTATTCTGCTCCAGGTTTGCTCAATATAGTGTCTTCTAGGAATTACTATATTCCCGAAGTGTGGTGGGAACTTTGTGTTATCAAGAAAAGGATGAGATCTCAGCAGATCTCACAGAAAAATAGTCTGAAGGAAAGTGTGGGGAAAGTTTTTAATATTTCTACCCCCAAAATAATCCTGGATATCTGTTCCAGAACTCCAGTTTTGGTTATGAGGAACAACAACAGAGCAGCTTACTCAAGTAAAAACTATTCAGAGAGGGGTATTTCACCCAAATCAGTGTAATAATTTGGTATTATTTGATATACAAAAAACACAGCAAAGAAAATCACAGAAATAAAAATATACTTTCTACATCTATGCTATTTTATTGAAACTAAATCTTCCAGAGATTCTTCTGTAACCTGATGCCAGCCCTTTCCCACACCAGCTTGCAGTCAGACATCATAAAGGCTGGGATTCAGGGTTGGGCTATCATGTAAAGCCTCCTCTTTGCTGAGCATCCCATGTTCTCACCAAAAAGTATGTACTTCCACTAAATGAATATTTTTTATTTTTTTGAAAAGAATATACTGTCTTCTAAATTCCAATATAGTCAACTAAATTAAAGCAAAGTACACACTTCCTAATGTTCTCATTAATATGACTGAAATCACTCCAGAAATTTAACAAGAGCTAATCTTCCAGCTAAGAATATCACATAAACAAGACGAGAGAATCTTGCGAGTAATTTTGAGATGAAGACTGATAAGGAAAAAATAACTCACAGCACCTTGTGCTCACTTAATGTTCTCTTTCCTAGTTAATACTTTCAGCATCAAGGGATGCTTATTGATCCAGGGTCACAGTGCTTTTCCAAAATAATCCCCAGGAAGAAATAGTCTAAAAGGGTTACATTTAACACTGTATCACTTTTAGTCCAAAAAAGTGCATTCAGCTACTTAATCCCTTCCTGAAAGACCTTGCGTTCTGTTTGGTAATCAGCTACTTCTTCTGCTGTGTTTTGTTGCCATAACAGATGAGAGGAGCTTTAAAAGCTGCCCTTTCTTCTCTGCAGGTTGTTAATCCTGCCCCACGATCAGACTCAGTCCATCTTTCATGTTCACTTCTGGAGGAAGACGGCAGCTGGAGGTGTAGCCAGGGCTCCTCGGGGAGATGGATAATATTTGGTAATCAGAGAGCTTTGTTTAGGGAACAGGCTGGTGCAGAGACAAGTTGATGGTTTGGTTTGGGATCCTGACAGCTGTTGCATTTTCATTGCCACATGGCTGAAGATGCAAGAGAGAATCATTTCCCCTCGGCTCCTCGGACTGCTCGGTGTCTCAGCAACCAGAGCTGCCAGCCGGAAAGGCTTTTAATATCGCGCTGATTCGGGTCAGAGTAGCAGACACACAAACTCTCTGTAGTAGTGGGAAATGAGAAAAAACAGAAACGCAGACCCTGCTCCGGGCCTTGCCGAAGGCTTCCCGGAGGAGGAGGATTTGGCTGTCCTCGGTCTGCACCCTCCGAGAGGCTGTGGGCAAGCAATGGGCAGGCCCAGGAACGACGTCCGAGCCAGCAAAACGCATCCTGGCACAAGCTGGCTTCTGAGACCTTGCAGCAGGCGTTTTCCATCTGTGGGCCTCTGTTTCCCACTCTTACCTCAGAGAAGATACTAATCACTTAACTAGGCTGTTGTGAAGCTTATTAAATTACAACATCTCGACAAACCATACAAATAAGACCAAAACTGAAATGAGTTTCATTAGCTCTTCTGTTGGGAGTGTAGGAAAGTTACTATTCAAGCCCAAACATGAATAGCATCTAAACAGGAGCTAAAAAAGCAGGAGGAATTCCAGCCTCACCTCTCACCTGCTTCTTGGAAATCCTTTTCTTAGATAACTAAAAGGCAGGCAAACAATAAAAAAAAGGATCTGCGCTAACTAGATCATTTGTTTTCAGGGATGTAAATGGCAAGTGATGACCTTTTTTTTTTTAAAATCTTGCATTGAGTTTCAGCAAACTGTCACTCTTGCATGGGCAGCAAGGGAAAAACATACATATTATTAGAAAACAATCACTGCCAAATCTGATAACAATCTGACATTAACAACTGTGGGGATTCTGCTGCCAAGGATGTCTTGTATTATTTAGAAAACATAAAGGAAAAGATTCCTGAGGGGGGAAAGCGCACAAACAAATAATTGTTTTACATCCTATTAATAAACCTCTACAGCTCACATTTCCCTCAGAAAATGCTTACAGTACTGCTAGCATCTTCTAGAGCAAGTTTACCAAATGACATTTAATATTCCTGAGGTTAAAAAAAACAATCACAACTATTCTACAATCTGCCATGGATACTGTGTGTGTGTGTGTGTGTGTTTTTCACCACATCAGCAGATCCATTTTACAGTGGGACACAGCCTTATGTCTCCTCGTTTTTTGTACTGGCTCCTGCTATTCATAACCCAGGCTGGAAGGATTCACTCCCTTCTTTTTTTTCTTTTTCCAGTCTTAATTCCTCTATCCAGCAACATCTCCAATGGTAGCACCATTCTCACAACCAACCACAACACAAAGTTCAAGATCAGTTTTTAGGTAACTCGGGTTGGGTAAAAAGCTCTTACCTTGGCTTCTGACTTTCAGCTTCAACTAGTGGGAAATCCGTCAACCTACCTACACCATCCAAACTGAGCTAGAGCTAATGCCTTTTGACAGCAGATACTTTGGATGTACATTCTGAGGATGCACCTAAATGGACCTCAATGTGCAAAGGTAATAACAGTATTAAGTAACCCGGTAAAATACCACAGAGTCTGAGTTTCAACAAAGGCTGTAAGATTGTGTGGCTTCTCTGCAAGAGGTTAGGAAGTCACTTTGGACAACATTTCACAAAAATTCAGACTTAATCACAGGATTGAAAGGGCCAGAAAACCATAACATGTGTAAATGTGCATATCCATATACATCTAAATAAGTGAAGTAAGAACATACATGGTTTAAAATAAGAAAGTTAATCTTTCATTTTAGTTTTCACATGTGTCTTGAAGGAATCAACCCCACCATGCACTACAGGTTACTATGTCCATCGAGACATTTTGGCTTAACACCAGGATCCTTTCTACAGAGGAATTACAACATTTTGAGGTTGGTTTTTTTTTTTCCACAGAGCTGATGCTACAGTGTGCACTGTAGTTTAAGGAGTTTGTATCTATTTTTAGATTTTATAGCATAAGGCTTTTTAGACAATGGTTCCAGTTACTGGGGTGCAGACAAAGCAGGGCTTTGAGTAGGGTCTGTGGAAACAATTTTCACAAAACACTCTCCCATCTAAAAATGAAGTTTTGTTTCTTCATTGGTATTTTCTGGAGTTCAGAATAAACCTTTACACTCAGTGTCATTCAGCATTACTCTTCTCACCCCCTTATAAAGGGCCTCCTACAAATTAACACGTCCGGCTGCCCCCGTCCCTGTGCGGCGCAGTGCCCTGAGTCCCAGAGAAGTCACTCCAACACTAAAACCAGGATAAAAGCCACAACCAAGTCTGAAACACATTATGGAAATCTCTCCATCTTTGCCTAAGTAACTGCCTGCATACTGGTTGCAATTTCAAAACACATACAGCTGTTTGATACCTATGTTACATGACAAAAGCATGTCCTGAAATTGCTTTACGCAAGGTACTGGATTACAGAGTAAACCAAGACATAGCCCACAGAAGGGCTGTTACTACATAACTGCATCACGGCACTCTTAAATAACCAAGAGCAGCCTGAAACAGCTTACAAAAACTGCAGCCTGAGTAGGGCTGAACAAAGGAACATCCCTGTGCTGGGGCACTATTGGAAACACTGAACTTCTTGAAGACAGATGCTCAGATCTTACTAGTGTGTCCATCCCTACCGGCTCCATCGTTTATAAAAAGCCTTTGTGAGACCAACCATGCAAACATGAGACTCCCTGGTTAGACTTCCCTCCTCTGTGCTTTTTATTGTCATTGCTTTGTTCTGGTTGTTTGGTTCAGGTTTTTTTCTTAAGTAGCGGAATATAGAGCATGTGGCCTGCATAATGCTGATAGCACTTGAGACTGCCTTCTGTTCAACCCCAGGCCATCAGCGTGCATTGCAAGCTATTTTCCTCTCACTCATAAGTTAATGCCTTTCAAGGATGACCTGGGGACCAACTCTTCCCTGATGTGAGTGCAAATCACTTGCCAAGTTTAGTTTCATTTTGACTGTGCCTACCAGGGAAGGGTCACTTACAGACTCCATCATTTCTTTCCTTGTCTCAAAAGATTATAATTTGCCCATTGCAATTCACATCAGGATGCAATTTGGCAGGTAAGTTAGAAGTCTGGAGGCAATTATTCTTCTTCCTTTGGAGAAATGGATTATATTCATTCAGTTATTTTCAGTTATTTATTTTAGATGAACCACAAGGTGGGGGGGTGGGGAGAAGGAAAAGGAAAATAAGATGGGTTTAGACTTTACAATAGGATTGACTTCCTATGTTTTGACATCTTAGCAGGGTTGATTATACTGATATATGCAATGCATGCATCTAATTCTATCCAAGAGGAAAGGACTGTAACAGAAACATCTCAGCTCTTACAGTCAGGCATTAGTATGCCAATGAAAACAACCCTTATTATAAATCCTTAGGACTCACCCCCCAAAACTTACAGTTACAGTTATTATTAGCAAGTGTAAATCACCTCACTTAATAACAGTTGAAATTTCTTCCTTTGAATCTGATGAGTGATGTGCTGCTCTCAGCTTACCAGGAAACATATTTCTTTATACTAGTGATTTTCCTCAGAAAGACTGCCAAAAACTAGGTTTGAACTATACTCGGATTTTTACAGCAGCACAAGTGATAGAGACCTTTCTGACCAGTACCTTCCCTTAATCCCTGCACAGGATCTGCCACTGGTCTGACCTCTCTTGCCTAACACAAAACCCGATGTTCACACTGCCAGCCAGCCTCTCCTGTGCCTAGATGTTATCTGGACACATGAAAATAAAGGAACTTCATGTCCAGATCTAAGGAATAACCTGGACAAAACAGAAAGTGTTAAATATGGATGAGTGGCTTTCACCCACCACAGCCTCTTCCCACAACTTTAGTGGACTTGAGTGGACGTCAAGACAGTTTTCCAGTTTGATTTTTCCAGACCGCATCATAATTACTCGTCTTTTCATTATCTTTCTACCCTATAAAACATGGTTTCCACACAGCTGAAAGAATAACGAAAGTCTTCCTCTTTGTCATTGGGATCACCAGATGTATTCAAAAAAGGCATTTCATCTGAGCCCAGATCTGTCTGCAGGTCCCAGTGCAGACTCAGCCGGGCTCCCTGTATCACCATTTCCTTCCCATCAACCACTGAACACACTCCCAAGCTTATTTCCATTTTAAAAAGCAAATTATCAGGAAAGAGTGGTTCCAGAACTAATATTTATTGGACCAAGTGATTACTTATTTCAACAGTTAAAAAGAAGAGGCATTAAGTTTTACTTTAACTAATTAAAGAAATAAAGAAGTTACAAGTAAACTACCCATCAGCCCCAACCGGACTGTATGTGAGCCCAAGAGTACAAATGTGCAAAGCTTCCACTGAGTCAGCTTCAATGAGCCTTATCTTAGAATAAATTTGCCGGATCAGACCTTTACTTTGAAAAAAGAATTTTAGGAAACTGCAGCTTTTTTTGTGAATCTTTTCAGGCACTATGCCTTGTAAAAAAGCCAGCGTGAGTTTTCTGACATTCCAATGGAAGACTAAGTTTTATCAGAGACTATAAAGATTTAAAGTCACAATATAATCTCACCTCCAGGTCACTGGGCCCACTTCCCTTATCAATTAAGCTGTCAGTCGACAGTTGGGTCTAATTAGTTAAATCCTTTTTTAATGAAAAGAATTTGCCTTAAGCAAAGTCTGTCAGCTCCAGAACCATTTTACAATCGGGAGCATGTCTCAGCAAAACCCATTAAATACCTGCAGAGAACTGAACACCAGCAGCAGACTGAAACTCTCTTTTGCTTCTGCAGACATGTATAACGTTATTTTTTTTACATCTGTATCTTGCTGCAACAAGAGGCTCTTTCCACCTTGTAGGAAAAACTGCACTTGCATTTGGCTCTGACGCCCCTTTGTTTCAGTTGCTTTAAGAAGGTAAGTTTGTAAATGCCTAACCGCACTGTGCACCTCATCTGGGAGCAGAGAGGCTCACAGACAAAAGTACTGACACCAGAGACCTCCGAAAACATCTTTTCTGGGGAATACCCAGAATGCCGACATGGGCATTTTTCAAAATGCACCTTTCATGCACAAAAGTAGCTGTCCAGAAAACTGGCTCTAAGAATAACAAGGTTTTAGACTACTTCTTTTAAAATTACACAGTGACAGACTTTGTGGACATTCAGACTTCACAGACACTCAAGAGACCAAGTTTTCAGCCACACTTTGGAAAGACACCCCCACATACTGTCACTGCCGTGTGCATTCCCCAGGCAGGAGGAGATGGGAATGGAGGGAGGGGGAGCTTTTCCCAGAGCGTCATGTAAGAGTATTATATTAGAAAAACATGTACTAATTCCTACGCTAATGATCCCATTACTCCCCTTGACTTCAAAGGGCCTTGGATCACATTTGTAATCTTTTGCAAGTGTTAACAAACAAAATTACAAGTTTTACGCTACAGGTTTCAACAAATTCCCCTCGCCATCAGTGCAGCAATGCACTTAAAAATAGACGTAATGAGCAGCTTTGGATCTGCATAAATACCCTGTGGAGTTCATTAATGATTTCATTTTTGGCAAGACACCATGTCAAACGACAGAGTGTTATTAAAAACATACATAGATATATGTACTTGAAACTGCATTCCTGCAAACGCGTAGGAAAAAAAGCAGAGGCTGTGTAATTTTGGTTTACCTTTTAAGTAACACGATTTTAACAGCACGTACCTGTAAAATCTTTTGTCCTGAAAACTAACTGCTGCTGTCCAAGGGATGCCTGAATCTACAATTCTTTTAATGTATGAGAAAATGGGATCTGAAATTTTACCATAGGACTTAACTTTGAGCACACCCGCACCTCCACAAAGCCACATAAGCTGATTTCAATCATGTTACTCAAAACTACACTAGTGAAGCTGAAAGCACACTTTTGTCCCAAACTATCAACTCTTCTGTGTGTGTCACACCCAGACCATCTGCGCTCCTTTCACTTGCTTGAAGGGACTAGCAGCAGCAGCATTCATTATACAACATTAATTAAAAAAGGAATTTAAGAGCATTAAATCAGTGAGAGAGGTGGCACGGACACACAAGCCCGCGTGCATGCGGCTCTATCGGTTAAGATTTTAAATCAGTTAAGAACATGTTTAAGCGGAGTCAAATAAGCCACTGCAACAAACCCACGGTGTCCTCAGGAGGGCTTGCGCTAGTTCAAGCTGTACAAGTTCATACTGAGAAATGACACAAGCTGCATTGAACAGCATTCCCTTGGTAGTCTGGGGGCCAAAATATCCCCCATGCCCTCTAACTCAAGGAATACTTGATCAAGGATTGAAAAATTTTCCCTATAATTTGACCGTGATTATTTATCTGCATTGCTCTTCGAATACTTCCAAGTACCTGAGTTGCTACTTAGTCTCATTTTTTTGTATCAACATCTTCTGCATCATAAGGCTGCAGGATGTCTCAAACAAATTCACTTCTGCGGACTTTTTGTCCCAAATCTCATCTGCTCCAGTTCATATGTACGATACACTGCATTTCCTGAGCTATTCTCTCATTCCTTCTGGCTTTAAAGTTTTATACTTAAATATAAGCAGCTCAGATTCTGCTGCTGTTGTTCCTAATCTTCACAATACAACATGTATTATTAGTCTGGGAAGCTCCCATTTCGCACGACGCTTGCTATTGAATAAAATCACAGGAATGTTCCTGTTGACGAGGCAAGGTTCGGCACGTTGCACCACCAAATCGCCTTCGGGAAATTTGCTTCTGGGCTACGTGTTGCTGTGATGAATAGAAAACTCAAATACACCATGTCAAAAAGTATGTGATGCCTACACCTCACGTTTACTCCTCAGGGGAAGAGGTAAATAGAGTATAAGCAATTTCTTTCTTTTTTAAAAGAAAGTTTAAACTGCCCGAGATCTAGGGAAATCATTTACCTTCTGCCTGTCAGAGCAAGTTATCTACGTGCTTTTTATATATTAAAAACATAGCCTAACAGAATATATTCACTCTATCTACAAAGGACAAAATTTAAGTTGCAGCGAGAAAATGAAGGCACAGCGATAAGCTATGGATTTTAAGCAGCGCTCATGTTCTACAGTTCGCCAAAGGAAAGCAAATAAAAACTAAATATTCAAATGAAAACTGCTAAAGTCTGTTTATCATTTCCTGAAGAATCAGCTCAAAGATAGAATCATATTCTTTGCCTCCTATATTTGCTTGCATTTGCAAATTACTTTATCCACATACGTTTACTAGAATAAACAACATGGACATGTCAATTATGAAAGCAAACTTTTACCTACAAATTAGGCTGATCTTTTTTCAGCTTTGAAGTTTTCTGAAATTTTTTGGCCACTCCTAGTTTTAACTGCTAGCAGCAGGATCATGAAACGTTGCAGAAAAATGCTACAGATTCTTTGCCAAAACAAGGAACATTCCCCCCCCCAGCATGTTTCTAAGCCACTTTCAATAACATCGTAATGCTGCTTCTTCCTCTGCCCCACTATCTACTTACCAACAATGACTATGCCAAAGAAGCAAGCGCAAGCACTTTAGCAGGAAAATCCTAATTGCCATGCTCGGCTGTTAGTACGACCTGTGCATATGCACCTGTATGCATATGGCTGAAAATCCCAATTTGCTACTCACTCGCGTGCACAGAAAAGGTAACGTTAGTGCTAAGAAAAGGAGCAATTCCAAGAAATTTCAAGTTATGGCGTCTGTCACACACTTCTTAATGCATCCACTCTATTTTATCACATACACTAAGTCACACAGGATTAGTAATATAGTCTAATAAACAGGAATGCACCAAAGGCCTCCAGTGTGCTTTCCTGCTGCACCGCTACGGACACACGGGAGCGCTACGCTGCGGGCACCTCTGCCCATTCGGGGTTTGCCAAGACGATGAGCGGAGCGACGGCGGGTCTGTGCTGCAAAGCGCTGTGGATGCTGCCCCGGGAAGGGCAGCGCTCGATGCACCGCGGCACCCGCGAGGAGCTGGGACCGGGCCCCCGTGCCGGCGGGCTGCTGGCGGAGCAGCTCCCTGCCAGGGTGTTGCCGTCTGCCTGCTGACGCGCCCAGAGGTCCGTCGGGCTGAAGGACGACGACCGCAAGAAAAGGCAGCTGTCTTCCTGGGGAAACCTTACTTTTGGGGACCCCCGGTGCAGGCCATTCCTGCCGTCTCGGGATTCATTAATACATTCCAAAGAGAGGCGCATTCATTGCTTTTATTTAACCTACCAGAGCAATAAAAACCATCATTAGAGACAATTTACGGGCTAATCTAATTTTTAAGAATGCACAGCCACTCATAGCAATCAACTTTAAATTAATTACAGTATCAGATTAAAAGAGGAAGATGGATCACCTCCTGGCCCACCCATAAGCCCTCTCAGATGACAGTATGTGTGTGATTTTTTAATTTTTATTTTTTAATGCTATTGTTAAGCCTTTGTTCTAAGATGTCAGCCATTTACCTGCAGGAAAACGACAGCAACTTGTCACAGACTGCCGAAGAGACCCTCCTGACTGGCTGCCATAACCAGCACACTATTTCCCAAGCTGTCACCCTCGCGTCCTAGCACTATCTGCTGCTTAAAGATTTGCTCTGACATGAACCAGGCAGAGCGGTGGCTGTTATCATTAAGGGCTCTGCACACAGTGGTCTGTGTCAGCTGCACTGTGCTTAGGTTTGCTTCGCTCAATTATTTGTTTGTCACTTAAGAGACCCGGGTATCGAGCAGATATTGTCAAGTTATTTTTGGCCCCCAATATACTGGCAAAACATAATGAGGCCTTTAGGTGAATAACTGTCTTGGCAGCAAGGTGCTAAGATGATGTGCTGTTGAAAGGCTGGATAGCAATTAGGTTATTTGAAGAAGATGAGATGCTGGACAGGGCATGTGAAGACAGAGAAAACCAGCTTAACTATTAAAATGCCACCCCCCACTTCAAGTTGTCAGCTATTTAAGCAAGGTTAATTTACTACAGGCGGGATTGCCGACAAACTTAATTTTTTATTAATTCAAAAGATGTACAGACTTGTCCCACATGCATATTACCCAGCCCTTTCCAGACAAGTCTAACAGCTTGCCAGATGATTATTATCAACATCTAACTGTATCACAGCGATTCCCACAAGCCCCAGCCATGGGCCTGGTTTGCACAGCATGAGGGGCAGTGCAAACAGGACAAAAGATGGTCCAAAGACCTATAATTCAAGAGTCAGCACATAGATAAAGGAAGCAAATATGGAAGCAGATGGAAAAACACCTCAAATCGAGAACCATCACCAAAAAGGAAGGCTCACATGATGCCTAAGGCATTGGAGCGACCTGAAGAGAAGCAGGGTAGGGCACAAGTCCTCTCTCCTGCTCCGTGGGTTTCACCTGCTGTCCATATGAAACTCTTTCTGTAAGTTGGACTCACACCCACAGTGCCCACAAACACATATAACATCTCGCAGGACTGGGCTCTGCAGAAGCAATCTCCAGAAATCATGCTGGTCATCACTACACACACTGTAGGAAGTGGTTCAGGCTTGTCTGACTGATCAAATTGGGTTTTACCTACACAAACTTTACATCACGTCCTATCTGAATCACAGGAAATGCATACAGCACCTGATGACCTGACAGCATTTGGCCATCATCTTTTAAAGAGGGTCACTGTAAGAAGATACTTATTTTTGTAAAATATTTATACAGATGCACGTATAAGAAAACACTCTATAAGATAAGCACTAGTAACTGCACCACCTTCAGCAGAGATGAGCACTCTTGTTTCTCCTCCCTCCAAGCGCAAATTCATAGGTTGCTAATTTGGGAATAACGTGTCTAGAGAAACCATTCGGAAAACCTAAGAGTAGGTACAACAGCCAATTTTTAGGGAGGAAAACCAACCACAGCACAGAGAAAAGCTGTAAGACAAGAAAAGTGACCTTTGCAACACAAAAACAAATGAGAGTTTTCTAATTCAATCCATAGAGCCATTTGGTTTTGTTTTAACCTTATATATGCTCAAGTATGAGCTTCTGTACCAAAAGATGATGATTTCTCTGGGAGCCTGAACCAAACAGAGTAAACAGGGACCTGTTTGTTCATGGCAATGGCAGTGGGTCTGGCCTCAGATGACTTACGACATCTCTCTTGATGTATACAAAGCACCACCACAAGCAGCACCACAGGCACAGTTACATGACCGGTACCAGCATGAGTTAATCAGTCTAGCTGCTTACAGGCAATTGCTTGTTTACTTTAAGGGTTATTCACCCTGCCTGCAATCAGACATGACTGTTCAAATATGATCTGGATTATAATGAGCCGGTTACTCAAGAACCGTGGTCTTCAAAACAACTCTGCCTCCAGTGGTCTGCTTTAAACATGTCTGATGTAATCATGGGATTTCTTCTGGTGTGGTGAAAGATGATGTATATGGTGGTTCACAATTGCTAGTGTTGTTCCTGAGCATACTCTCATCCCTGCTGGATGTATGCATTCAGAGAACCCGGTCAACACAGCCCTTCCATGCTGCTCTTTCCAAAATGCTGACAACTTTCCATTTTTCCATCCACATGGTAACTCTTCCCCAGATCCCAAAGACACTGGAGGTTGTTTATTCATACAGCAACAATCCTCACCTTCAGATCAACGCCCACTTGACTGGGAGTTAGAAACACAAGACTGAACTACTGGCAATGAAGTAAGATCAAAATGAAGACCAAGATCATTCCTCTTTCTTGATGAAGAGATGAGGTGAGGTGAAAGCCCATGAGTTCATCCCATTTCTCCCAGTCAACTAAACAAGACCTGTTCAGACCTCAGGAAGTGTGTCAGGAATACCTAAAGAACAGTTTAGGTACCTCATCTAGATGCAGTCAGATGCAAGAGGAAAGATTCAAGCAGTTCTCTCCCAGAAGTGTCAGAAACTCAGCATCCTTATCAGACTTTCCATCTACCAAAGTTTGAAGTGTCTCATTGCCCCCCATAACCAAAAAACTGAGGACCACCTTGGGAGAGCAACCCCCTTAATGACAACACTTTCTCTGTGCTACCCCAAGCTGTCAAGGAGAGCTGTCACTTATAGTTTCAAAGCAGACCTACACTTGAGGTTAAGATTTACAGCAGGCGCTGTACTCCTGGCACAGCTTCTCAATCCTCCTTAGAGACAGCAGATCCTGCCCAGCACTGAAAAACTGCCAAAGTCAGATTTTAATAATAATTTATCTCAGCAACACAAGCAAGAAGAAAAGAAAAAAAAAACCCAAACAATCCCAGTTACTATCATAGGACAGAACAAAATGGTGCTGTTGTTGAAACAGGGTCTGTTGTACCCAAGCAGCAATCACACCTGCTGAAAGCTGCAGAGGCTACAACTGTACAACCAACCAACAATAAAAACCAGCAAGCAAAAGTAAAACCAGGGCTTTTGCTCATCTGCTTTTGATTTTTATAATGCTGTTTCTTTTAACAAATGAAGTTTAAGTGCTTATGGGACTAACAACCTAGTAAATGAACTAAGTATTAATTTGTGGCTTTATTACTCGGCAGACCTATTTTCACGAAGCCGTTTTTTCTTAGGACACAGCTTGCTCTGCAGCAGCTGTTTTCTATTACAAGCCACTCAAATTCCTTTGCCTCCAATTTTCAAAAGTGCCCACTAACTTGAAGTATTTGGAAATGATACGAAATTGCTGTGGGAGCTCCATAGTGCTACACCTCATCCCTCTCCCCACTCCTCTTATCATCCCATAAAACACGCGCAGCAACAAAGCCGCAGGTTCCTCCCTGCCTCCCTCACCATGGGCCAAGGGCTGACCCAGACAGCCCAAGTCCTCCAGATCCACCTCGCCTCTTGACCCCACAACATTTTGTGAAAACCCATAAAGGAACCACAGAGCATGATATTAACCCTGTGATAAGGTTCCCATAGAGGGCTGAGGAAGACTGCAGCTTGGCCCATGCTCCAAAGACTGTGCTTGGCTTTTAGATAGCCATAGGTGAGGGGAGTAACGTGGGATTTGGGGAGCTCCTCTGGCTGTAAACAGGAGATAGGAATAAGGCAGGTGCCCTGGTGAGGTCAGACCAAGCTGTGAGCACGCCTAAAGCCAGGGTTTCAGTGCCAGGGGAAATTCCGCTGCAGTAAACACAGGTTCTAGCAGTCCGGTGGGCTTTGAGTCTTGTGCTCTTGGACTTGGGAATTCTTCCCTGGCGCCACTTTGAACATCATTCTGTGAGACTAGGTCTTCAGCTCAAAAATAAAAAGACTTTTTTAGAACAGTATTTTTTGGATAAGTATAAAAGAAAGCCCCCCACAGCTCCTGCCTTACTCTCCTAGCATATGTAAGTCAAGGCCGTTAACTGCTTTAAAAGGCACTTAAATCAGTTTATCTGCTCTTCTGTTTGCCACTTTTAAGTATACATTTACATTGGCTTTTTTAAACAGCTTGTCGAATGCTGCACAACATCCCTTTCAGTCACACACTCACTCGCTACTTGAAGCATTTCTCAGTGTGCTCCTGGCAGCCGTACTAGTCACATCTAGCTTGGAAAATAGTTTATGTTACACTAAATAATTGCACGCACTGAACGCTACCAGGCCAAGTTGTGATCGCGGGGCGAAGCCGTGCTGTGGCCGGGCCGATCCTGCCAGCGCCAAAGGTGGGGGCAGCCCCTCTGCCCTCGCCCATGCCCTGCCTGCGCCCCTCTGCCCCCTCTCCTGCCCCGGACCTCTCACTCGGGCAACTCAGCTGCGAAATCATCCCCCTTTTCTTGCTGCGTTTGGATTTCTGGTGAGAAATCACTCAGCTCGCAGAGTCCAACCATAGCCGGGGCAGCAGCAAGGTGGGGGAAGAGAGCAGGACCTGCTGGGGACAGGGACTGGCGAACGGGGCTCGAGCCCCCCTCAGTCACAGAGGTGCACAAGGGACAGAAAAAAAAAAGGGAATAAAAGTGATGCCTGGCTGGCTGAAAGTCTCAAGGGTGTCACAGGATTTACTCCTGTGGCCCTCATCCAGCAAAGCACTTAAGTAAATGCTCGGTGTTAACAAGTGTTTAAAGTCAGTCAAGCAATGCAGCACATTACTGAACTGAAGCCTAAATGAGGACAAATTAGAGTCTGTTTATTCTGCTCCCTGAGACTAAAACTGTCCTCTTAGAACTCTCTCCATGGTGTCGCTTGGTGATGAGGCCCTGCCTTTTCTTTTGGATAATCTGTGCTGAGCCACAAGAAAAGTTCAAAATTCTCCGGTTTAAAATATCATCCTTCACAAAGTCGTCTTTGCCATGGGAATGAACATGGTAGCTCTCACTTGGAAGCTCAATTTCAGTTTTTCTGCCTACTCAGACAAATATTACTGCACTCAAGTCACACACTGAAAGGCTTCTTCACATGTTCCGACTCTGTATTTTTCTAGGAAAAAAAAAAAAAAAAGCTGAGACTTTGGAAAGCAACGGCGAGATCTGCCTGTGGTTCTCCACTCCTATTCCCGCACTTTGGAAAACAATGACTAATTCAAATAACTTCATGGACTTTTGTGGGCAGCCTGCATGATAAAATAATATCTTACTTTGTGGGATCATTTTATGTGGAGAAACATTTAAAATATGTCAGCACGGTGATGAAGGCAAAAAGCATTCTTGTTTGGGGGACAGTTGAGAACTGGAAGAAAAAAGCCTGTTCACTTTGGTTTTTAAGCAGCTATAAAGACTTTATAAAAACAGAAGAAAAGCACAATTCATATAGATGTCCCTGTGAAACTCCTACTGACATCCAGAGTGTCAAGCCTGATCACTGTAGGATGTGAGATACTTTGGAGTGCATTTTTTTTTTAAAATTAACAGCAGCTGGATGTAACACGGCCTGAGCAATGGGTGTTAAATTGTGCCAAGTGAGAAGATATTAGGTCCTATAGAAAAAAGGACTACGGAGGTGAACTGGTGGGTTAGTGGCACAGCTGGGTACTTGGGAAGCCCAGGCACCCTGCATACGCTGTACACTGCATACTGAGCACTTTATGCACAGGTCTACAGTCTTCAAAAGTTCTTAAAAGAGAGGCTTGCAATACATCTTGGATGGTAGCTAGAAATCAACCATTTCTTTCTGAAGGTAAAGTTAATTTATGGCCCATTCCTACTTTTTTTTTTTTTTTAAGCCACACAAGCACACAATATATAGTTACATGGTGCTGCTGGAGGCACAGTAGCTCCCCACGACAGCTGCAAATACATAGTTCTTTTCAGCCAGCGGCATGCAATGGAAACACCCTGTGCAGGTTGGTCCCACCGTTGAGCTGGGACAGCTCAGGCCATGTTGACGCACCCTTTGAGGAGGCCCTTTTGTCCCCTTACAACCTAAGCAAGGTGTTGTGGAGCCCAAGTCAACCCAGTATCAACATTAAATACACGGATAGCCAAATGAAGGAACCAATTCATGCTGTTCGGTGTTATCTAAAACCACGTATCCATTGTGTAAGCACATTGGCGTTTACGTGGTCCTTCGTTTAACTCATGGGTTAAACCTACTCCGGGGTTAAACCTCCTCGCAGGAGTAGCTTTGCTAAGGTGACAGTTCTGGGGTAAAAAGCTCACGCTTGGTACCGTAAACTTGATGTAAAAGGTCTTTGCCTCTCTGCTGAAAATGACATTGCTGTGCTTTTCCAATTGAAATGAAATGTATTTGATAAGATAACAAATGCCTGGCAAAGCACATTTCAGTTATGTAACGGAAAGAAGAGGAGGGGAAAAATCTTGTATAAACAGCAAAACAATACAGCTTTATCTAATCTCAGCAACTTATTGCTGCTTGTCTGTGTGTGTGTTTTACTGACAAAATAAAATAAATTGAATCAGCTCACACACGATAACATGCTCTTTCCTACCTCATACTAATTGCTTGGCTAATTGATGTTTGTTGAACTTTCTCCATTTCATTGAGTGATTAGGTACAAAGCTAACAGTTGACATCTGTAGGCGCTTAACTGGCGTCTGTAATTACTGTTAATGTTAAATAATTGTTAGTTAATTGGAGTGGTAACTGACTGAATGGAATCCAGATTGTGAAGCAAAAAGAGACCTAGTTAAATAAACATACATTTTCAGAGAAAACAACATTTTATTACAAGGGAGAGACTAACAGCAGGCCAGATATGGGAGGTCTGCAGGATGCTCCATTTATGAAATCTCACACCAGACTCCAGCCTGGACTCCACTAACTGCAGGTATGTCAAGTCAGGATCTTTGTCATCAAAATACTCCCATTCCAATAATTTTTCCACTGTATTTTGAACCGATTATCACAATTTGTTATTTTACAGCCCAATGCTGATAAGTCTTTCTTGAGAAAATCAAATATAGGTTAATCTATAAGACAAGTGCTCTATCCAGAATAGATACAATTATGTGTTAGTAAATATTGCCATTTTGCTCACTGAGACTGGAAGAGTTTGACTTCACCAAAATCAACAGCCTTGAGTGAACTCTTAGGGGAATACAGTCACCAACTGACACCAAAGGGTATTTGATACCAGTCCAAATAGGCAAGGATGCCCAGAACAACACTTTCAACTGTCTCCCTCTGCTATTTTGGTCAAGAAAAGCCAGTGCTTACAGGTGCTTGAACCATGCTAGCTGGTTTACGGTTTTGTTTTGAATTACTAACTTAAAAAATTATCAGTGAAGCCTTGGAAGACTCCTGGTTTGCAAGATCGTAAGTTTTAGGATTTAAGAATCTGAAAGGTTTTGGAAGAAGCTACCTTTGACTTTTACCTGTCCGTCTGGGCACACTGGGTACAACACATTATTCAGCGACCTTTTCCTGCAGCTACAGAACAGCTATGGTGTCTCCCAGCACTGGCAAGCCTGCCTGACCGCTGTGTCCCAGCCAAAAAACCATCAGCACATAAAGAAGGAGGGGGCATGGAAAGCGTACGGATGGAGGATTGGTCTGTGCTCAGGAAATGCAGCCATAAGGGGATGTTACGGAACAAATTCCTTGCTCAGATAAAGCCTTTACGGCACAGAAATAACTGCCTTGCTCTTTTGTGTACCAGAACAAAGGACCATCTTGAGACACGTATCAACTTTTTTGTCTGCCTGCCTTGGAAGTTAAGAGTGAAGTGATGCACCAGTTCTTCTAATCTAACTCACAGGTACAGGAAACCTGGGGTCCTCAAAACCAGAGGCTTTTTCCAGTGCTCCGTCCCTCACTAATGAGACACTGAACTTTCACACGGAAAATATTGAAAAGCCATTTGAAACCCACAAAACACAGGCAAACCAAGTGTTCCAAAGCCACCAGGGAAGTCTCCACCGGAAAGGCAACGAGACACCATCATCAGGGTATCACTTCGGGAGGGTGAGCCATCGTAACAACCACAAAAAAAGAAATCTGCAGAACTGCTCGTATGATTCAGCAGTCCCTGAGGTTTGCTGGCTGACGGGTGGGTTTCCTGCAGCACCGGTATTGCTCCCGAGCCCTAACAGCAAGCTAGGCAGAAGCATTTCAGTGAGTAGAAGAGGTAGCATGAAGAGAGCAGCCCCCCAGAAAATCAAAAGCAACACTGAGGACATACACCCAGCAAGTGAGGATGTTATATAGATTCCAACAGACCCTTGGAAAGGAGGGAGGCAGCAGTAGTCAGTTCTCCAGCATACTGACCATGTTAATATTGCATACGTGCTATCTATGTAATAGCGGATCCACTTACAGTCAACATGAGATGCTGTGGGGATGGTTTACTTGGAGAGAGCGAGAGCACTTCTCCACAGCCAAGAATCTTCTGTGAATGGGATCAGCAGAGAAGTATTTGCCAACTTTAGCTCCCTACTTGTTTACAGAAACAGATGTTGTTGAGGATCCTCAAGAAATAATTCACCACAGACAGATGAGGGGAGAAACAACAATATGCCTGTTTTTCTAGGGAAGGATATTGCTATAGAACCACCTAAGAAGCCAGGGCTTGATCTGACCGGTATTTCAGCCACCAGTGAAGAGTAGTAACGCAGATGCCTTGATCTACCTCCAGCTGAGAGTATAAATATTTCCCTGACAGCTGGTGGTGCCATGAAGCAGAAGGATTCATAAAGTTTACATGAACATCCTGTAAACAATTTGAACATAAAAAGCTGTAACAGCCCAATTGTGTTTCTGATCAAAGGCAAACTTCAATATACAGCACAAATGAAAACTTCATCACTTTGGGACTCATTTCTCCCTCCAGGAAAAGCCGTTTTCCAAGGGTACGTAGGAGGGAGTTAACATAAATGAAATACACAGTAGTAGGAGGAGCTGCCTGCTCTACAGCTTCAGATGTGTCTATTTAAATTATTAAGAGATAATGGAATTTAATTATGCTGGAAGGTCATGTTACAAAAATTCATGAACAAAACCTGTACTTTGGCCAGGATTAATGGTGCTAAGGTTGACGGTCTCAGAGGGTAAGGAAAAGTTATGTTCGTTCAAAGACATAAAGACTATAAGCAGCAATCCCAAACTGGAAGGCCCAGCCTGCAGCGAGGGAAGGGACAGACCGGGAGCTGCAGGCAGGCGATGCACTCCTCTTCCATCCCTTAACATCTGAATAAATGAGATAGACAACAGCTCCATTTTCAAGCATTACTAAGGGCCCAGGCCCTTGGGTGCTTACCTCCCAACACAGCCACCTGGATTTCCATGGGAATCATTTCCCTAGATAATTTTAAGCATTACAAGGTAAAGTGTTCCTGCCCGAGTGATGGAGCGTAGGGCTCCGATTCATGGCCAGGGACAACTCATTTCAGTGGCACCTACAGCGATGCCTGCCCTGGGGACCAAGCCCCATCCCTCCCAAATTCCCAGCGCTGCTGCAGATAGGGCAGAGAGCTGGGGACCTCTGGGAGCGGTGGCAGCAGAGACCCGATATGGGAGCCCCACAGCCCTCTCCAACACGGCATCGCTCGGCCATGACACGTATCCCAGCCCTGAGGGGTCCCCAACATCCATGTGCCGCCCCCCAAAACTCACAGGACCCTTCTAGATTTAGGGATGCATCTTCCCATTCAGCTCTAAGGGCAGCTAACTCCTAAATGGAAGTTGAGAGACTTCTCCTCAAGGGGTTTTACCACCTCTTCAAGGGTGGTTTTGAGGGGATTTCCCTTTGCTCTAGATTCTTTAATTATTAGTATTTCTGAGGAAGGGACTGTTCCACATTACGCATCCAAACTAAAGCATCACACCTTAAACTTGACCTCATTGTCAGCTTAGAAGTCCACAACTAAATGACAGAAAGGGGACAAAATGTATGTACAAGACCTAAAATGCTTCAGGATTTCTACCTGCTTTGTAGATACATGACTTGTGTGATTTCTGCTACCTCAGCTATAAATAATTCTGCAAAATAAAAGTGGCAAGGAAAAAAAAAAAGTACGTATGAGACACAGGTAGCTGCAGGACATCTGAGAGGAATGGCTGCAGACATGGAGGGATGTACACTTGTCGGCCGAGCCTTCCCAGCCTGGTCCATCAGCCAGGAGCTTTGAAGGTTTCATCATGATTTACCCAATGCAGATCTGACCTTTCTTACAAGTGACTTTTATTGCTTTTGGCAAAAGCAGCCGTGGACAACACGGGGGGGAAGAACTGGCTTGGAAGCAAACAGACTGAATTGCAGAGAGAGAGAACTTGAACTTGGAATATATCAAACTGACAGCGCTGGGCAGTCGTCAGCCGTCCCCAGGGCAGACACTTAGAGAAGGCAACAGCCTCCCAACCACCACTGGCCACAGGGAGAGCCTCTGCACCTGGCCGCAAGCAATTACTGACATTATCTCCAAACAGGGGATCTTTTTTGAGGCTCTTTTCCTGATATTTAGCAGTTTGAATGCTAATCCCTTTAACAAAACTGTCCCCTATGCTTTTTCCGCCCTCTTTCCCTTAATCTTTTTCTCCCAGTGGGGAAAAAAAAAAGGGGGGGGGGGGGGGGAGAAAATACCAGTCAGCCTAGTTTGGCCGCACCTGGATTTGCATTGATTCTTCCCTTGTCATTCATGTTACCAACAGGAATTAGCATATGGCTTTAAGGGGAAACTCAGGAGGAGAAAAGAAAGACGCCATTTTGATGGAAATAAGGGGCAAAGGAATAATCTACCATCAACTAAAAAGCTTATTTGTGTATGGTCTCCCAAGCAAAGCTTTGAAAAGCCCATGTTGATTTTAGGCTACACAAAGAAACCCTAATCCTTTCAAGGGAACTAAATCACCAAAGAAAAGTACCTCGGAAGAAAAGGCTCCCTGTCAAGCACGGGTATTCACAACCAAATAGATGCCACGAATCAAGCTCCGTAAGTAAACAAAAATAAGAATGTGGGAAATGTGTTTGATTCAAAACCAAAACAAAACAAAACAAAAAAAAAGAAAACGAAAGGAAGAGGAAGAGGGGCCTACTCTTCATCAATCACCTCCCGGGGGGAGGAGGGCCCCTCACCCTCACCCTGGTTACAGGCCTCCGCCAGGAATGCGAATTCACGGCCTGGGCTTCTCCTCCGCCCTGGCCCAGCCCCAAGAAAGGGCTGCTCAAATGCCAAAGCTTTTTAGAGCGAATTAGCAAAATAAAGATGCAGTCACATGTAGTTTGGGGGCCTTGGGTCACTCCAAACACAACTCTTCCTTTCTACTTGTCTGTGCCACCTATTCTCCGCCTGTGGAGGGGCCGAGGGGGAAGCTGTAAATGCAATTAATCAGAAAGGATAGATAAGCTTGCCAAGTGAGATAATCTGGTTAGACCACAGAAATAATCCAGACTGTACTTCCACAGGATGCTAATACATGAAAAACAGGAATATGGATCTGTAACGCAATTAAATATAGGTGTAATTCAATATGCAGCAAAAGACTTCAGAAGCAATGGTGTATCAGCGTGGGAATCCCAAACGCAACGGGGTCACGTACTGTCCCCACTTAAACCACTACAGCGTTGTGGAATTAAAAGACACAGAAAAACACCAGAACGACCCACTGGAATAACAAAGCCAAACCCAGTGAGAAGCACACAGGGCAAATACTGAGCAAATCCACACCTGGTCAACAAAAAAGACCTAAATTTCAAACTAATCAAATCTGTCTCTCCTAACGCAAACTAACTCAAACATTCCAAAAAAACAGTAAGTTAAAATACCGTGGGTTTACAGCTACAAGCACGCCCTTTTACTAAGCAGTTGCCATGTGCTGCCACTAAGAAATAGGACAGTGGGGTGAAAACCAGACGCATTTTAAAGGCTTTGAGTTATATTCGTTGGCGCAACTCGTGCCTGGAGCTGCTCCCTCAACCCTCCTCACAAAAACACAAACCAAAACAAAAATAAGAATTAAAAATAAAAAATCCCCAAAGCCAACAGTCTAATAATGCTGCTTCAGGACAAGCTGTGCACAGAAGCTCACTGGCACTGATTTAGGGTAAGTTTTCCCTTAATGTACTGTTATATCATTAGCCACTCTCTCTTTGGACTGCTGTTTGGAAGAAATTAATGGGATACTGAATATTTAAATGTGGCCCTCTATATCATTTATTAACTCTACAGAAAGCACACAGCACAGTAAGCCATGGTTTATGACTATTATCCTGTGAATACTAAACGTTGGCTGGTTATTACTGTCAGCAGTGCAAATTGGCTATTCATAACTCCACGTCTATCATGTAGCTGATGAGTAACAATCAAGTTAAAACATTTTGAAAACTCTTACAGTTATTTAAATGAGCTTAAATTAAAGCCATTTGTAAAATAAACTATTCCCTAATATTGTTATTTAAATTAATTCTGACCTGGCAGGCAATACATTATTTAAAGCCTATATTTTATATTAAGCAAAGCAATTACCAAGCATACAGAACACGTCTGAAACCAAGAGAAACATAAAAAGCACTAACAAGCTGATTGCGACATTTCTGCAAGACAAGTTACATTTCATCTCCCATTGAAATTGCCATGAAAAGAAATGTGTGGGGAAAAAAATATGTTTGTGATGTGAACTGCAGTCTTACCTTTATTTGTAACAGCGTTGAACAGTTTTTCAGAGCTGGCATCAGATGCCTGAAAGACCAATAAAAAAAAAATGTTACATTTTCTACAAGTGATAGATTTCAAAAGGCATGGCGTTATATTTATACACACACATATGTATGTATATTTTAGAGAAACAAATCAGGTGACAAAACCAAGCGAGCTAATGGAAGCTGCAGCCTCCGCAGACAGCGTCCATGAGGTGGTGCTGTTTGGCTGTACTTCACCGCCCTGCAGTGCAGGTATTTCTTTGGAAAGATTCTCTTTATTAAAGAAAGAATTTTTTTTTGTTATTCAACATATTAGCTGCACAGAAACTGTATTTTTGTACTGTAATTATCCAATACATTCTGACATTGATCTTGCAATGGGAAAGAGTCATGATTTTGAATCAGACAGCCCAGTTTCGGGCATTTGCAAAACTGCGGATTTCTTAATTTTGAAAGTATTTTTGGAGACCCCTCCTGTGTCAACCATTTGGTTTTTACAATCTTTAAAGCAGTGCTGATAACTTGGGTTAGTAATTTTATAAATTGCTGTCACAAACTCTTTGAAAAATAAAGAGTACGTATTCAGTATTAGTATGTGTTTCCACGTAAGATTTGCCTTCGTCAGAATAACTGATTCTTGACACCACACTCTGTATAAACTAATAATCCATTTTATTTTTCCATCAAGCCACCTTTAGCCGTGGGAGGATTTTCCTCCCAACATTGTGTTAGTACCTCATCTACTACTGCTCTTTGTATGCAAGTATGCCAGTTAATCTTTCTACCTATTAATAAAAAGCCTTACTTAAGTTTCAGACAAAAACGTTGAGCTCCCCCCTTTCAGAAACTAGAATGGCAAGAAACCAGATGGGGGAAAGTGACGCTGCAAATGTTAATTTTGCAAAGATCCTGAGCCCAAAAGCAGAAAGCATTAAGTTTATGCATCTGTGTACCGCTGTGTTTGCACACACACATGTACATAATACACACACACATACATACACCTAAAGCTTAAACTTCTACCACCTACACGTTCACAAGATGCAGACAGCAGCTCAATTTTGAACTGTATCTTGGATCCAACCCCGCTGATAGATAGTCTGCTTTTTGAAAATACATCGGAAGAAATATGCTCAGTAATGAAATATTGCAAACAGGGATAAAATGCAACACTTGAGAAAGATTTTAGTCTTCTCCTAGAAGCTGTTTTCTCACTGGATTCAGGAAAAATAATTAAAAACACTGTCTATTTGGAAAGCAGGCTGCATCTTTTTTTGTTAAGGGGAAGGAATTTCTCAGTTCAAACCTGGATAAAAAACATCAGACAAGCAACATATATTAGATATCTTGACTGCACTAAAAACTTGGGCGTGAAATTACCGATAAATAAGTAGATACGGTTCAGACTGCATAACACTGTGTAGTAATACACTGAAATAATTTGTTTACCCTCAACTTATACAAGATTTCTATGATTAATTACTAAAAATAGCTTTATTCTTTTTCAGACTTATAGACAGATTTTACTAGATTACTGCTGGCTTATTTAAAAGCTGAGCTGGTGTATTTCTTCTCGATTAAATACCTTGTAAACACTGGATTTATTACCCAATGATGGATTTATTATTCAGTGATGACTTTCTCTAAATTAATGAAAATATGTGAATAATGCACAAATTGAAGAGATCAAGAAGGCCATGTGCTTTAAAGAGCAGTCCAATATTAGTCCAACAAATTAAGAGATGCTCAATGCTTTCCTAACCTTGCCATCAGCCTGCTCTCTGATTAAAAATAATAAGCTTTTCTAGTGAATTTCACCTGGTGTTGTCTTTTTAAATGCAGCTTCTCTCAAAAGTCAAAACTCTCTGAACCATTGTTTCTTTTTAGAAAGAAAAACCAATATTAAAAAACAAACAAACTTCTTACAGTTTCAGCTATTACTTTATTTTACTGTTTCAAAGTAATACATTTTACTTTGTTTCAAAACAAAACAGCATAGGGAAGCTGTAAGTTTCCTATCCACTTGATTTTTCCAAACACTAGAAAAGAAGAAAACATTTTTTTTTTAAAGAAGTTTGCTCTAACACCAAGCGTAAACCAACAGATTGTTTTTAAGCTATGGTTTTTCAGGTGAAATATTTTTCTGTGCTACCGCATAAACCAGTCGGAAACACTGTTGTGAAATCTGGAAGTGGCACTTCTCGGACATAACGTGGTGCACAATACATCCTGCCTGAGAATCGCTCGTGAGCAAACTGGGAGATGATTATCAGCACAATATGCATCTAAAAAAGGAATAATTTTACAAAGACAAAGCTTGTCCAAGAGTGAATCGCATTTTGCATTACTGACCACATGCTACTGAATGGAAGAGCAACTTGAAAAAAACCCATTGCCTGGGTTACCACAAAAACAACCCAAACCCCTTTTGCTGGCTTGAATAGTGAGATGGAACTTTGACTGCCCGTTTCGTTACTTTAAAATTTGGTTTTAAATATAAAACAGCAATTAGGGTAACGTACCAGAGATATAGTAGTGAATACAATCTCTGCCAGCAGGTCAGACACTGTATCAATTTCCACGCAACTACTAATTTTTTCGTAGTTAGGTAGTCACATCATGCAACATCACCAAAGCAAGGAACAAAAAGCCAAATTAATTTGAAAAACCCCCAACAACTCGGCACTAATGCAGAAGGATAAAATACAACGCCTTTAGAGCGCTGACCTAAAATCTCCTCTGTATTGACAGGAATCTGTGCAGACAACAAAGTGCCTTTCTTTCCATGATGGGTGCTTTAAGGCAATGTGGTCAAACCTGGACGTTTAAGCCACGGAGAGGAGCCTGGCTATCTCTTTTACAGGAGACAAGTAAAAGCCTCTCTTCATTCCCCTTCATCCTGATCATTTCCACGTCTTACTCGAGGAGCTGATGGAAAGGCACTATCTACTGGCAATGTTACGTTTTGGGAACCCTTACGGATCCAGCGCACGCTGACTATCCAGGGCGCTTTATGTCCTAACAGCCCTCTCGGTTGAAGAAGTCACCCCCCCAGCTCCTGGACAGACAGGGCGAAAAACAGAGCTGGAGCTGATTACAAACAGTTCCCTTCCTTGCACTTTGGCCGTTTTCCCTTGTAAATCCCCTTGTAACCAAGCGCGGCTTAATCCTTTTCAACATGAAATGAAAGAAGTCGGCAATCCCTAGGCTAAAAAAAAATTAAAACAAAAAGACAAAACAACAACCCCTAAAGAGTATTTTTCCCTCACCGAGGAATGTACTGTCATTCAAGTGGATATACGACTAAAATATTTCCTGTCCAGACAGCGCGGCTTGACTCATTCCTGGCACGGCCCCCGCCGCAGCACTTGCACCGCCACCGGCCCCGGCC
>NW_010972572.1:1482901-1508235 GCF_000737465.1 Haliaeetus leucocephalus | reverse complement strand
ACGACACCCACACCCACGACACCCCCGTTCGCGGCCGCGGAGCCGGACAGTCCCTCCCTGCCCCGGAGATCGCGGCACACGCACAAGAGCACCAGTCGCTAAAGCTCCGCGGGAGGAAACCCGATCAAAAATACCATATTGTGTTAAGCAAATATTTTTTTTTTTTCCCACGGAAATTTAGTGCGTTTTTTAACTGGAAAAAAAATGTCCCCAACTTCAGACAGGGTGGCCTGCATGGAGACCTTCAGCTCTTGGCAAAGTTGCTGTACCTCCCTGAGACACGGGGCTCGCCGACGGTGTGCAGGTGGGGCCAGGGCTCCTAAGCTTGCAGAGACTCGCTCGCCTCTACTTCCAGCACCAAATGTTATCGTCAACGGGCAATGGATTTCTTAGTCACTGTAGGTTTTTCTTAAGCACCGCGCACCATTAGTAATAGCCACCGCTGAAAATAAATGCAGAGATACATTATTATATAAATGATTATTCACTGAAGCATGGCAGTCGGAGCCAAATGATGTCTCCTATAAACCAAGCTGCTGTGAAGATGAGAGGCAGTTATGCTCATTGGCACGGTATCCCCATACAATGAGATGTTTCCTGGGAAATGGACAGGCCCTAAGATAGGTCTTATGGGCTCGCGAGCCCTTGCCCAAGCAGTATTTTCAAGATTTCAAATCGTGAAATTGGTTTCAAACCAATACTGGGCTAGGAGCGCTAATGGAATTGAACTCCAGCGGGCTCCACTGGGATTTGAGCTAAATCCTCAGAAATAGGGTTGACAAACCCTACTCACCTCAACCCCTGCGGCGGAGCTCAGCCTGGAGGAGGTGACTCTCCTAAGGAAAAGACGGCAACTACCGACACCAACCAGAAATCAAAAGCAGAGCAACGGCTGTGGGCGCGTGGTTGGCCTTGCCTGAGCCAGTAGTGCTACGTGCCCAAAATCCAGGGGGAGCTTGGAAAGACACGCTCATGGCCTGGCCCAGCTCCGAGCTCACCTCAGGGACGGGGCGTGGGTGATGCGAGATGAAGAGGGACTGCCCTTCTCCCGGCCACCGAGGTGGGCGCGAGGCTCTGAGCTGTCCCCAAGCAGCGGTGCAGTGCCCTGGGTGCAGCGACGCACCAAACAGCGCAGTGGCTGCGGAGGCCTTACCCGCAGCAAACACTACAGTGCGAGAGGGGAAGGAGGGAAAGCGTGGTCTGAACTGCCCACACAAGTAGAAGTGCTATACTTCAGCAAAAACTCCTAAGAAAACCTTCCTACCAATTACCAACGTAGAACTACAGGATTTTATGCAAATATTTCTCATTTGTTCCTCATTCCATCACTGTATGATCCACTTAAGAACAGTCTTCCTCCTCAGCATTACATCGTGGCTTTTCCAAAATTCTTATCTGAGGGACAGTTGCACTGACTGCAATGGTTTCCACTGGGACAACTATGCGGGAAGATGCACAAAAGAAATGACAACGATAAGCAGGAGACGAACGCATCCACAACAGCTCCAAATTCAGACCATGGCTGCAAACACTACAGTGCTTTCACTACGTATCTGATCAGGAGTGCGGACACTTCGGTAAAACTGTGACAAACCGTCTTCATCAGAAAATAAAAAAATTGTGGCCAACTTCAGATCCTGGTCACAGCAATGGAAGTAAGAATTCTTCAAGGCTGTCCACCTTAGCAAGGTTATCCCTAGATTCCTACAACGTATCTGAGCATGGACTTTGGCTGTTAAAATTTCACAGGTTTTTGCATCTCCTAATAAATACATAAGACAATCTTGTGCCACCAGAGAGATGGTTTCCATCTCCCCCTCTAGAAACCCAACAGAGACGGTTTCACATCTGGTTTCTAGAATAAACAGTGGACAGTGGCCAAAAGCCATCGCAGTCGATCGGCTATTTCACGAGCTCAGTGAAGGAAATGGATGGCTTGAGTGCAGTTTTCAGTCTCCACCAAAAATAAATTAATAAAGGCAATTAAACCAGCAGAGTGTTCTCTGCACAACAACCAGAGGAGCTGGGAACCGCATGGACAGCAAGGCTGTACCTGGACGAGGAACTAAATGCGCAGTACTAAGGTGTGGCATCTCATATATTCTATGAGCACTTTGGTCAAGACTTTCCACATCTCGACATGGTAAGAACTGGTCTAATTAAAGCCTAGACTCCTCACAAGACTTTAATTTGATAAATTTAGCCTGGATTAAACTACAGGCTTGTCTGTACTGGATTTTTCAAATGTTAACTGCATGCCACACCTGAAATCTCAGCATACACAAAATCAGAAATGCATTTACCTACTCATCTCCCTAGGGCTGTTAAGGTTTATTGGCAGGGCTGTGGGCCTCATTATGTTCATTATTTGTGCCTTAGAGATAAGTAGAGGACCTCTGTTTTCCTGCTAGAACATTATACATGCACAAAATGCATTTTGTAATTCTGAATGAGAAGTTTGGAGTTCAGGAATTCACCCAAAGCCAAATTAAATCAAAGGAAAAAAAAAAACCACCCCACCAATCCAATGATTTCAATAGCCTTTGGATCAAGCTTCCCCCTCTCTTGACAGCAATACTTTCCCGTGATTTAGGTTATGCCTGGATGGGTTTTTGAAACCTTCTGTCTCTTATCTATGTGGGACCTTGCCAGAATTTTTTTCATCTGTCTGTGGTCTCTGTCAGCGTCGACATTTGTTTCTGCCACAACAACAGTCAAATGAAGTGCATTGAACTTGGATCAAAAGTGATTTCAAGATCTTTCACTCTCTGAAAGAGGTTTTCAGATCCAACTATTTCATAAAAATGACCTAAAGCTGCCTAGACAGCAGGCAGAGAAGCAGACATTTGTTTCCAAGTCATAGAGTAATTCCAAAGAAGAATTACCCATCTCTGGCACAAGGAGCAAATGAATTTTGAAATTACAGCAGATTATATTGGATTAAATTATTTATGGCAAACCTCACCTCACCTGGAAGGTTCTGCAGCTTTTTCCTGGCAACGTGAAAACTGGATATTCCAATTCTTTGGTATTCTGTGAAAGACTGGAAACATTTATGTTTCCATTAAGTTGCTAATCTTTCCAGAAGACACAATGGTGTCTGAGTTCAGAGCGTGATTACGATGCCTTATAAAGTCCTCCATAATGCTTTGAAAACGTACACAATTTTGTCCATTACTGGATAGGAGATGCAGGTTCTTTTCCCCAAGAAAAGAATTTATGGAGCTATCAGCAGAGTTTTATGACTTTGAACAGCAAGCCACGGCATAATGTCCCAACCAGAAAGTACTTAAACTCTAATGCTTTAAAGAGGTTCAAGAAAAGGACCTGTTCTTGAGAGTGACCTAAACAACGACAAAAATCACCGCTGGTTTATGCCGTAAAAAGGTAGCAACAGATGTCAGTAAAAATAAATTGTGGCGAGGCCGGACTCTGCGCTGCTGTGTGTGTGCAGCATCGGCCCCGAGGGCGAGCGCCTGGCGCACCCGGCGGGCTCCTGGCAGCAGATGAAAGCGACGCTTTCTCGACGGCCCTTCTAGCAGAGACAGAGCACTCGTGTGCTTTCGGCTAAAGTGAGGCAGGGGAAAAGGTGATACAAAAAGTAAAAGCACCTTTTGGAAGGAAACAGAACTACTGGAATATATAACATCACTGGGGAAGTTCTCAGGGTAAGTACAGCTTTTCATTTGACAAAGCAGAAAACTTTTGCGAGAGTGTATTAATGACAGTGCAACTTTTTTATTATTTTTATTTTTCTGCAGCATTTGCAAAACTAAACCACTTTGTAATCCCTTCTTTTATGCAGAACAGATTGCAGTTTTAAGCAGAGGCCCATAAACTGCAGGTTCAAAGAAACCTGAAACTGAATTAGCATAAAAGCTGGAATTCTCATTTAGAGGAACAGCAAGGCAACCGCTCTGCAGGCAGCTTTATGATTTTGGTTTCAAATAGAAACAATGATAAAAAGTGGGGCTCAGGGAACAATAGGGCTGCTCTCTCTTCCCTATCCTTATAGGCCTGGTACTATAAAATAATAAGTGGTCTCCACTGCTTCCGAGGACAGAATTTGGCCCCGTTTTGCACACCTGGAGGAGGTTTCATAATTTTCTGAACCCATTCACTGTACCAAAGAGAGATCTTCACTGTCCTACAAGTGTGAAGCCATTTATCCCCCAAGCTTCTCCAAATAGTGTGAAATCTCTGAGATGAACACCACAGTTGTGTTTCCTTCCCTCTGCCAACCATGAAGAACGAGAATCCCCAAACTGACTCCTGGCTATAACTTCTCAATCAGAAAATACATGCATTTTATCTCTCCTTCTGTACAATTTCCTGTGGTTTGAATTCTGAGTTACTAAATGTATGATGGAACATGGGTTAGCTGGATTTAGCTCCTAGAGACCTTGCTGGGCTCTTGAGCTGCTACCTACACTACGGTCTAACCGGGAACATTTGTAAGATCCTATCACTGAGTAAGAAGAGAAAATATAAATTCTTCCCCATCCACTACCACTCCTGTGAGTACACTTCATAAATGCACCACTTTTAAGCTGTGGCCATTATCTTCCCCTAATTTCTGCCTGCTAGCAGGTTCTGCAACTGAAGAAGTATTTCAAATTAATTTGTCTGTCAATATCTGGGTACTGAATCAACTAATAAGAGAGAAATATTTTTCATTCTCTTCTTCTCAGTCAGAAGAAGAGACTTTCTTATCACTGAATAAAGCATCCATTATTGCATGCTGTAATCCCATTCTGTCTTTCAGGTCATTTTTAGCCCAGAAAATGCTGAATCAGCACCATAAACCAATCAAGTAATTTCTTTCATTTTCTAACATTCAAGCAAAATAATGAAAATCACATCTCATTTGGTGAGGAGAATGTATGACAGAAATCTCTTCTTCCAAGGATAATTTTAAAAGAGGTATGCCAAGTAAAGAAATACTATTGCAAAAACATGTAGCTAATGTAGGGTCTCTTCTGCTGAACAGATAAATTCCATTTTTGACTGTCATCTCATATTTAGATAGTACATTATGAACAATAAATCTGTATGTTTAGCCAGCTTCTAAACCATGCAAAGACATTAACTTGGCAAAAGAATGACCATTACTTTGATGAATGAAACATTCACCTAAAATATTCATGTACGATATGATAATATCCAATTGATAACCAAAAAAAACCCCACCCCATTGCAGATTTAAATAACTGAGATGTGTATGAGAGAAAACGAATAACATACATAAGAGGAGTTATTATGGCACTGTTAGGAGAACCAACAAATGAAAAAAAAGCTTGATAAATATTTTCCATAACAAAACACAATTGGTTTCAGTGGGATACAGCTCTGTTTCTCATTAGTTATCCTTCACTTGTCAGACAAGTTCCATATTTCACTGAAACCCGCTGAGTATTCTTTATAGTTTGCTGGGGAAAGTGGCTATACATTTAGCACATTCCCTTTATACTGTGTGTTTTCACAGGTCTTTCTTTAAAACACACTGTACATGCTTTTGCTTCTTTCCCTTAGGATAGTGGGTTTCGACATCCAAGAAGAGTTTAAAAGCAGGTAACAAGTCATCACTTTTGAAGCTGCAGAGCAACTGAAGAGGTGCAATAGCCCCAGCAGCCATTATCAGTGCCTGCCAGGGTGCCACAGTATCAAGTTATATGATAAAGCACTCAGCTGACACCAGAAAAATAATCATTCTCTCTCTCCTGCACCACCCCCTTTTTCACAAGGAGGCTTTTTACACTCATTAAATGCAACCTTATCTCTGAAAGACTGCAATCCTCAGCAAATGACAAGTGTGCCTAATCTCATTTTCTGACAAGCGATTCTGACAGCACCTTCCTTTTGATTTCTAAGACACGTAGCTAGACATATATTAATCTGTCAGTCATCGCCCCTAGGAAGGATGGAAAAAAAAGGAGAGACAGAGATGAACATTTGTGAATGTGAAGGGAACAAGGCAAGAAAGGACTAAGGGTCCTTTTCTGGCTATTTTAAGCAATGCAACCGTGTTTCTCCACTCCTCCCACTCCAACGTGGCACCCAAGCCACTTCTGTGCAGCAGAGCCACAGACCTACGTGTCTGCAAAGGTGCACTAACATGCATTTTACTGGGGGGATGAGTGTGGCCCAGCAGCTATGGACTAGCAGTCAGCTGTGAGTATATTTGCAGGTTTTCCCTGGTGTGGAAGGCAGCTGGACTCTCATTTCACTTCTCTGCACCTCAATTTTCAGCACGGGACATAAAAGCATTGCATAAAATCCAAGTGTTATTGTCACCACAGTGCATATTTTAGTTACAGACATGGGACTTCCCAGTAGTGGTACCATAAAACGTTCAGCCTTAATTCCAAATTTACAGATTATGAGGTGTTCTGCAGTAATGTTTTTTTTGTAGCAAGAAATGCTTTGTCGTTCCAGTCACCGTAAGCCCCGCTTGGCTTTCGTAGCCAGCCTGGCTGGAACGCGTTAGCAGGTACAGGCAAAGACAGGTTTGATAAAAGCATCAAGATTGAAAGCATCAAATTGTTGTCAGGTCTTAACAATTTTGTACTAACGCTCAAAGTGCTGTAAAATGGAAGTGTTTAGTACAACATCGTGGCCTGGCAAGGTGCAAACTGGAGAGGCTTATCAAGAGTGAGTTGAGTTGCATTTTGAGGCTATGAAAAGGTAGGATTTCCAAGAACTCCCAGCTAGAATATGAAAAGATGTATATAAAAATTGAGAGCGTTATGGGGCCCTGACAATAAGTGGTACATCGGCGCAGCTCACATGGATTTGCCGCTCAGCAAGTGTGCAAAATACGGGCACTTCATGCATGATGTATGATACAAACTGGTGAGCACCGGAATGTGGGGTGGGAGGAGGTAGGCTGGTAGGTAGCCACAAAGCTGCACAGGGGTGTAAAATAAGTGAGATTCTACAAATGGGACCTAAAGGAGGAAAGACGATTAAATGAGGTGGGAGGCAGTGCTCTTTATCTTACACAGACCTATTAGTTATGTTCCTCATAAACATGCCTTCTCCCTCTTAGCATGTGAGTCATATTAATATTCCTACACACCAAATGCTAAATTAGAGTAAATTATACAGATTTACCATCTAATATTTGCTCGCTGACCAGTTTGGACTTGCACAGAGCCTCCCCAGCTGGCAGCACATCCTTCTGCCTGGGGACGTCCCAGGCACCGCAGCTCCCAGCTTGGCCAAGTTTGGTACCCTCAGCTAAGAGCTACTCACTGCCTCCTCTCCCTTCCACTGTGTAATATGAAAGTACAGGAGAAACTTTATTGTTCATAATGGGATAAGAAAAAAAATAAATCAAATGAAAGCAAAGTACAAAGGGGCTCAAATCCAAAGCTTTAAAGCAATGCCATTTTCATAGTAATACAGTCATTAAGTACTTGTTTGATGGTGCAAAAAGTGGGCCAAGATCTTTGCTAATACATTTTATTAATCAATACCTGTACTAGAAGATGAGAACAATTAAAGTTTTCCTCCTCACTCAGACAAAGCAGCATAAAGCTTGTGATCTGCTTAAGGAGCCCTCCACTCAATGGAAAGATGAAAAGACTTCTTTAGTTTTACTTAAGAGCTGAAACGATGTTAATACTTCAAGTGTTTAGGATCTGGTTCTCAGAAAGACAGTAAATTAGCAGTGGCAGGAAAGCTGCCTGCTGTTGCCGAGTCCCCTTCCTCGCGTTTCCACACTGATGTCATCATAACTGGAAAACTCACAAATACATTCTGGAGTTCACTGAGCCTGAAAATAACACTGGATATATTTCCTTTGCCATGCAGAACACTTTAATAAATAAGCCTAGCAGAAACGCACATCTACTGCTGATGTGCCTTATAAGGATAAATGTAAACCTGACACTTGCATAGTTTACATTTATGCCAGCTTTTTTATTAAAAAAAGGATTTTCTAGTTGCATCTAGGCTTCAAGATGTAGAAAAGAAGGCATAGACAGAAAAAGTCTCCTCCCATAGGGAAAACTGGTGGGGGGAAACCAGGCAGTTCACTGTGCGGACCTCTGGCTTGGGGGAGGAGAGACTTCTCATCTCACAATGAGGGCTGCTGATATGGGCACCAAATAACAGAAAACTGCCTAAGATCTGCCCAAAACGCAGCTACGCTCAGGAGACTCTGAGCTAGAGTCCCTGCAGCAGGGGCCACCATCACCCGAGGGACAACACTTATCTCTTTTCCACCTCCTAGGACATCCAGAACTGCACCTTGGCCATCAGCCTGGTGGGCCACGGGCCACCAGTGTTGGCACATCTCCCCTGCACTGACCCACTCAGCTGTTTGGGCTCCAGAAAAACCTTTTGATAGGGGTCTCATGGCATGAGGTACAGCGCAACCACGTAGGAGGAGAGACTCCTTGCAACCCAACAGGCAGGACAACGAACAGGAGACAAAGAATATGGTCATTTCTCACTCCTCAGGGGAGGAATGTCAAATGAGACAAATGCAGGTAGTGCCAAAGACTGAACACTGCCCAGTTTCATCTACTATTTGATACTCTGGTAAGAGCAGAACCTCGTCCAGGACCTCACAGCCTTCTGCTATGGAATGAAAGGGTCCATCGTGCACACGCGCTGACCTTACAGCATGAGAGAAAGCACGGACACAATGTTGTGTTTAAAACAAATAGTTTTTTCATATGATCATTAACAGAAATATAAATGCAAATTACTTTTTAATTTGTATCATGAGAACTAAACAAGCTAATGTTGCCACCAAAAGAGAAAGCTTCTCCCTGGTCATCATTTTGCAAGCATTGCGGAGATTGCTTCATGTCATACAGTTGACCTCTTGTTGTAAATTTGCTGTCTAGTTTCACTCAGTATTAAGCCTATCACGTGCCTTGCTGTTTCTAACCCACTTGTCAAAATAATATGAGATCCTCACTAATACTTTCTTCAAGGCTCCCAATTCTTCTGTGCGTCTTCACCTGGGATTGCAGAAGTCTACGCTCAAAGCACTGTGGAAGGTCACAGTACTCACAACAAAAAGGTCGACAACAAAATAAGCAGATGGATTCTGCTCTAGTCCAGCCTCCATCCACACATCCAAATCTCTCAAAAAGTCCTGATCTAAAGTCCTCTGAAAATAAAATCCTTCTAGCACAAGAAACAATTTTTACTAGTTCTCAAAACGCTATTTTTCTTTCATTTAACATTCTAACAAAACCTAACTTCTTTGTCTCTCAAGCTCCCTTGATCTCCTTCACTTTTAGCTGTCACATAAAGTCAATTGGCTGCACCTCTCTGCTTGATAAAGACATGCCAAATGTTCTGATGTATCTTTAATGAGGAGGTAGATAAGACACAGTCCAACAAGGTGCTGAACACTTTGACCCTAAGCTAGCAAAACACTTAAATACCTGCTTAACTTTAGGCAAAAAGAAGTCCTTTTGAAGCTAACGGGGCTGTTCTGGCATTCGGACTTAAGTACCATTTTATAAATTTTGCGGCATTAGGGACAGAGCCTTTGCAAGGTTGAACCACAGTTACTGAGAGAGCAAAAAATGTTAGTAATACACAGCTAACCTAGTGAGAGCCAAGACTGCGGAGTTTCAAGATAAATTACAGAAAGTCCCTCCACTATTAATTAATGTGTCAGTCATGTTGCATGTAATACTGTGTGTATTGTTATTGTGTTAGCAGCAGCAGGCAGGTTTATTTTCTGTTGTAATGTAATGTTTCATAAATGGGATGGAACACAAGAATGATCTGCAAGGATGAAGGCTTGGTGTTTCCTTCAAAACAAATGTTCAAATTTACAAGAAGAAAGGGACAAAAAAAAAATAGTACAAATACGAATTAATGATAGGATGGTCATGGAGAAGAAGCCAAAAGAGTAAAATTGATACCAAAGCTGAGCTACTGTTCCTGAGATTCAGTTAATCAGTTGATCTGTATCCAGTCTGGATTATTCCAGGCATTACTGGAGGAGGTGTGCTTTAAACATCTAATATAATACATGAGAGTCATGATAAAACTTTAACCTGTTTTGATAATACAGCTACATGTTCTACTGTACACACACCTCTAAGAAAGGCTGCCAGATCTTATCACGGTTAGTTATTAATCTATTTGTTCCTATAAAATCTTTTCTTCCCCCCTCCCCCTTTTTAATAATTCACTTTTTCTAAAGAGGAACTGATTTAATGTAGGGAAAAAGCTGCAGCATATCAAAATGTGAATGGAAAAACGGGTAAGGAGATAATGTTTGTTTAACTGGGATGGAAGAGTTACTTTAGAAATATTTTATATCATTTAAAAAGCACTGAGTACTATTTTATGCCTCTACCTGAGGAATAAAAGTCATAGTTATGAGTCCAACTGTACATATTTCAATAGCAAAGTGAGATTGTAACAGATACATAAAAATTTCTTTAAAAAGTAGCTCAAGTAGATTTTTCATGAGTAAAACACTGGCAACTTGAATTTTAACATAATTCTCCGCATTTCAGTGGAGCATTTTGTTCATGCTACAGAAAACAGAGCATAAATCATTCCTGCTTAGCCCTGTGTCATCTCCATTCTGGCAACAAGGAGGCAAGCGGCTGCCCTGGGGCTGTGCAGTACATCACCAGCAAGGCTGGGGCTGGGCTACAGTTCCCAGCGCTAAGGCCAGATTCAGGTCTCTCTACGTTAGTGCTTCCATGTTTTGTAAAATATATACAATGTCTATGATGCTGGGGGTTTATGGCTATTTATTTAAGAAGTTTTAGCCGATTCATAAATCGCTACTATACAAACAGCAAAAATAAGATGTTAATCGCTACCAAGTTGAGCTTCTCTGTCTATAGAATATTACACGTAATATGACAATTAAGTCTTTCTACTTAGCAGTGTGTTGCAATATTATGGCGTGAGCCTCTTTATATCACCCAGGACGTACGCAGAGGAGAAGGCTCTAAAAAGCTGCCTGAGCTGGGTTTATTTTAAGAGGCCTTCAGACCAAAAGCCTCATCTCAGCCTTAGACCTGGCAGGAAAGCTCTCAAGAAGCTGCCCAGGCTCCCTATTAAAATACTGTTAGCACATACGAGAGCTTTCGTCTTCTTTTTAGTTCAAACAGTTGTCTGGGAGAGACAAAGAAACAAAGTGCTTGGGTCAGTGGAAATTTCTGACAAAGACTTTTCTTCCTGGCACACACAGGGACAACCCCACCAACTGTGTCAGGTTTCCCCCCCCCGCCTGAATGACAAGGCAAAGGTCCTGATTAAAGGCCCTCTGGGGGGGACAAAAGATGGCCCAGGACTTCAAAGTCAACACACTGCTGGACAGCGGGGAGGTCCCTTTTTTCCCCCTCTCTCCTTTTAACTTAAGCTCCTGCTGGCTGTGGAGGGGCTTCTAATTGCATTTCACAGAGGTTGAACAAAACGTGGTCTTGTCTTCCACACAGCAGTGACCCTGGAGGACGCAGGATATGATGTGAGGTTTCAGAGCAGGAACAAAAAGAAGTTTATCATGTCAGCGAGCCGTGCAGAGGTAACGGTGACGCTTTTTCAAGATTATTTGCATGTTGCCACATTTCTAGTTACAAATAAACAGTGCTGGGTTTTCACAGAAGTGGTGTGGACGGCTCCCTCCCCATCGCTTTGAACGTGGGGCATCTGCAAAGCCACCTCGTGCAAGTGGGCCAGGGTTCGATCCGACATGCGGCACCAGTGGAAGGCCGGACACAATTGAAGGTGGTTGCCTTGACCAGTGGAGTGAATATCTCCTTTTGTGCTGGAGAAAAAGAACCTTTGCTCACTGACCCAGGTCTGGACGTGGAGACGTTTTTTTGGCAAATTGTAGTCTTGATCAAATGACTCCCAGGATGATCTAAGCAGCCTAATTAAAAGTCTCCCAGTGTACCTAGAGCTATGGATCCTTTGAAAGAAAAGGTTTGGCTGAAGCCTGATAGATTTGTTGGAAGTACAGGAAAGTGGTTTTGGGGGATGAGGAATGGGAAGAGAGCCTCGAGCCAGCTGTAACATAGGCAGTGCTGTGCCAGTGCAGACATGGGGCATGATTTAAATCAGACACAGAAGTATACTGGAACCCAGCGGAGTTAGCACTTGGCCATCTTACCTTCCATTTTTAATGACAAAAAAGGTCTGCATTAGTATGCATGAACAAAACACTATCTCATCCAAAAATAAAACAAGTCAATAAAGTACTATCCCTTTAACATTTGATAGTCTCTCCTTTCCGCTTCCCTAATGAGATTGGCTTTCTGATTCTTTTTCTTTTGCATTCAAATTTCAATCTGCAACAAATTTTCCACATTACAGGATGAACCATATATCTATTTTCCCACATTGCACAACACTAGACCCAACACAATACATCAAAATCCCGACAAGGAGAGTTTATCCTGTGTTCCCTTTGCCAATGCTACACAATGAAACCCAACACTGCCGAGCCCCGAGCTTTCTCTGTGGATGCTCGCATAAGAGAATTAGAACTAGAATGAGGTTAGTTAGTCACTGCTGATTCATCATGCATTTGAGATTTGGATTAACAAACCATTCATCCCCAACTCCTTGTATATAGGCCCGTGTTTCTAACAGGAGTAGGTTTGTTTTTTTTTTTTATTTACTAACTGACAATAGTGGAAAGCCTCATATTCACATCCGTATTATAATAAATGCATTATAAATGAGTAAGTAGGAAACAGTAAGGAAATGATGTTTTACTTTTAAATGCTAATTATGGAGCCCTGGTGCAGTTAATGTGTAGGGTGTTCTGTCAATTTTTAATGTTTATGCCAAGTGTAGTCTTCAATTTAACATGAGCTTTTAATCCTTTGAGTACTAAATTGCCTTTTAATGCTTGCAGCATAACATTGTGTTTGCACAAAGTCAGGACTGAAAAATGAATTTACTACAAGATATGTGCATGTATGGAGGGGGGAGGAAGTACAAAGGACAAGATTTTTTTTTTAATGATGTTGTTGGAACCATACAAGAGGAAGGAACTGCTTTCAGGATGTACCTGGCAATTGTTAGCAGTGGCAAAAGGCTGCTGTTGATTTAGTATCTCTGTCGAAGCATTTTCAGACAAAGCTCTTTCAGGCTCAAATAGTTTATCCAAAAGCTATACCAAAAATTCATGGTTCACATCCATAAAGGAAACTTTGAGAAAAATATGGTGAAAGGAATTACCATAAAGGGGTATCTCCATGTTCAATATGACAAAAGTACCTATGAAGAGAGAGAGTTTTTCAACTGACAGTATTTAAAAGTAATGCAAAAGATAATGCTGTTCTGGAAAACGTATGTTGTATCATAATTTTCTGGGTTGGTTGGTTTGGTTTTGCCTTTTCAGCTGGCATCTGATAACAGGTACGAGGTAGTTCCTAGCTCTCAGCCTGCTACAGTTAGTAACATGGCTATGGCACAAAAAACCACTGGGCTGAGGATACTTTAACCCCGCCTGATACAACTTCTCTTTCCCAGTTTGCCCTTCAGTAAACCTGCACACAGACTCAGAAAAATTGCTCAGGAGGCCACACTGAGGAAGGTACAACTTCACAGCGAACAAGATAACTACAACCACCCCGTGCACACTATCGGGGTTTCTTTGCCAGGGGACAGCGTCCTCGCTCACTCCTGCAGCAGCACTGGCCAGGATTTGGCCGACCGGACAAACCCTGATACAATCTCCTGTCACTGGTGCCTCTTACCTTCCCTCCCTGGCACACGCTAGGATGTAGGGGAGTTAAAGCAGCTTGTGAGGCTAATCCCTATTTATCTCCTTGGTGAACAGACTTTTTAAAATGACACTGTTCGCATGCTTAAAGCTCCAAATTTGACTTTCCTTGACAGCAGCCATCTCAGGAATCCCAATGAGGTTTATTTTTGGCAGTCGAGCCTTCACAGAATAAGCTTCGCTGCATGTACGGTTTTCAGCGCACCGATGCAATTCTGCAGATGAGTAAAACTGGGGACCTGAGGATTTCTGTACATCCTGATAATGTATCTTCAGCTTTACTCCCAGGTTAGACCCAGAGGGCAAGAGCTAATCAATTAAAACCTCTCTTTCCTTTCTCTCTTCCCCCACACCTCCATCATCTGTAAGATTTTTAGGAGACTTTGCTGGTATTTGAAAACATTTTTCCTTCTTCCTCGTTCTAGCACCCCACATGCGATAATGTGCAGTTTACACTGTCCACTCTAATATTTTGTTTTTATGGGAGGAAGCATCTATTTGCTTTTCAGTGATTAGCCAGTCACAGGGAACAACAGTCGGAAAAAGCTAGAAATACAAACAGGGTAAATTGCTTTATGATTAAATAATATGGCTTTTTAAAATGTGTCTGTAAAGGAAAACTTTGCCAATCAAAGGTGGAGTTTGAGCTGACAAATTCAATTGCCACAGGTAGACAGGTAACTTTTAAACATTACTTCTTAAAAAACTGCAGCTGAAATTAATCTATGGGCCTTGCACTAGAAACACGTACGTCGAATTTAAGCACAGAAAAAGTCTTGCCACATAAACCTGGCAAAACATTTTGCATTAAGCACATGTATAACTGCTTGAGGAACAGAAAGCCAAATTAAAACAGACTGAGGGCAAGATGAGATGCACAGTGCTGTGACAGCTGAGCCGCTGGCTGCCTTCACCCCACATTTACCCAAACCCCTCCCTCTTCCCCCAAGACTTTCTGCTCCTCTGTTTTTGTTGTGGAGTTGAGACTCCCCCGTCCGCACGGAGGAAAGCCCATCTTCCCAGCGGAGCGCGGGCATTGCCACCATCGCCGCTCACGGCCTGAGGCTGCTGCTTGCGGTGAGGGTATGAGCCGGCACCGGGCCCTCGGCCCGTTGGGGAGATGCCGGCGCCGCACCCGCTCGCCACCTGGCACCTGAATGGCGTGGCTTCGGAAGGATGTCTTTGAACGTGCTTTGGGAGTTAATTACACCCATTTGCAGAAGTACGAACACTGCAGAGCAGAGGTTGTAAAACACAGGTTTGGGAATTCTCCCATACCTTTTTCTGGCCCGTTGCCTCCCTAACAGCATCAAACTAAATGCCCTGGCTTTGAGATTGGGGAGGACCAGGAAACCATGGAGTGTTGATCTTTAATTTTTCTTGCCATTACATCATTTCTGTAAGTCAACTACTTAAAGCCTGGTGCTCAGAGGCAGGCTCTTAGGTCCAGATTTATCTCATCTCACCAAGACGGTGGACACCCTAGCCTCAGTCTAACACTACGTTTTTTCTATACCGAATAGAAATGACAGGTACCTGTAACACTACCATACTTAAAAGAACCAATAAAGTATGATCTGTACTTTAAAGAACCCAATACAAGTCCTCATTTGCTCAGTGGCTTTGATCTGGTGATTTAATTTATGCAGATAAAACTAAATTAGATGCCAGTTTTAAAAGCTTGGTCTTCAAATACTGGCATTACATTTTGAGAGAGGCGATAAAGCAGAATCCACAGACAGCGAAGGTGCATCCCACCCTGCCACATGCATGCGCCCTTTGGAGCATCATTGTCTTCATGGCTGCAGAAAAAGGACAATGTACAGGCCATGTGCTCAACACCTTTAAGTATTCCTGTATTAGGCTCCGATCTCCAACAGGAGGATTGGAAAAACAAACCCATCTTTTCGAACCGGATGGATGCAAGAGCAGGACTGGGTTTTGTCTGGTGGGACAGGACACTCTGGAGCCCAGTGGTGGTGGCAGTGGGGATGGAGACACACAGACTCTCTGGCTGAGCTCAGATCTCAGCCCCGGCACACAGTTCTGCAGGTGTCTGAAGGCAGGAATCCCACTGCCACGAACCACCTACCATTTAATATATTTTAAAATAAGATGGGAATGAGGTCTTATGTATTTACAACATGTTTTGCTTTGCCTTACCTTTCCAAGCCCTCTTCCTCCTAAGTTCCCCCCATCCTGCCAGGTTTTTTAATCCTACCATTCAAGGTTGAATTGTTCTCTTTTCCTTTTCATGCCATTGAGGTGTACAGTGTCTATGTTAGATCTTGTTCATTAATGTACTGAGGCATCTTATTTTGTATTACTTCCATATCTTGATGTTATCTAAAGCTTTCTATATAGTAAGAGAGAAATTACAAGGTTTATAATTTCCCTCATACATGTAACAAAAATGATAAAGCATGAAATTGCAGAGCTGTGACTAATTTTCTGTAAAAGTTCCACAACTTCCAGCAGGCTACAGTGGAGATGCGGTTGGTCTTGGTCTATGCCTTTAGGTCTGTGTCTGTATGCATCTGTGTGTGTACGTGTATATAATTATAAACTTTTCTAGGTATTTTATACGTGTCAAATACGTGACACTTGGGTGAAAAGCAACATTAAAACACCAGATAGAACTCTTCTGAGAGGATGCAGCATGTCTGCAGCAGATTTGGAATTACACCGGAATTTTGTAAAACACCAGACAGCTCTTTAATAGGTCCTGTTTGGAAAAGCAGATGAAAGAAGGGATTCAGTTTACCTGCATCTGCAAAACTGAGCTTGGAGGAATAAACACTCAGCGAGAAGCTTCTGATTCTTTGTGCACCTGCCTAGGGCAAAAGTACCGCAGCACTAGCTGTATGCCCGGGCTTTCAAATATGTCTTGCTTTTGACCAGGCTACAGATAGAGCAGCTCTAAATTGCTGGCTGGGCCTCCCTGGAGACTATGAGCAAACTGGCTCGTGGCAGCATCCGAGCACCACACTGTGCTCTTGAATTCATGGGAAATGGAGAAAGCTCAGCACCCCTCAGGATCTGATGAGATCAGGCCAAAGTCGCTCAAAGAACAACAACCACAACTTAGGTATCAGACAGATAAGGCAATGTGTAATAAGCCTCTTAAAATGTGTAACTAATGACGATAAAGCTGTACTCCTGACGTCCTACCCAAGACCAAAAGAAATGATATCTTTCTAATTAGAAATCATTCACCCAATATCTTCTACACCGATGGTGTCAGACAATTACAAATGCTTCAGTGGTGCCAGGATCGCCATCCCAGATGTCCAGGACACCGTGAGGTCAACCCTGCATCCGTGGCAAGGTTATAGCAGCCCAACACTGCCTATTCCTGGACTCATCAGCAGTGTAATGAGGCCTTGCAGCTTGCCACAAACTCACGGCTGCCAAAGTCAGCTGCAGAGTTAAAAGAAATGTTCCCACTGTGGGATTTGTCCACAAAGCCAGATTCTTCTCCCTACGCCAGATTTCAGAGAATACAATGTCCCTATCGTATTGCTCTGGCATATCACGTGGCTGGCAAGCCCTGCTCTCTCCCCACCCCCTTTCCAAGTGCCTTACATGTCCAAGTCCCTGAGTTTAAGTTTCTCTGCCGTTCATCTCCACAGCACGCTAGACAATGGTGAGCCTTTAAAAAAAATTAAAAAATAAAAAAAGTGTGAATTTAAAGGTATGTAAAGCATTTGTGCCACACTGCCTAATGTTTACCTGGCCACATTACGCAATGTGTAATGAAGGCAACTCACTCTTGAGGCAGGTTTTAACACTGGACAGCACGACTGCTATTTTGCAAGAGCTTTCCAGTGTCACATCAATTCCCATCACACACACACACAAAACCACACGTCTCTGCTCATTCAGCTGATCTTCACCTGCAGAGAGCGCAGGGCTGGAGCAGAAGGCACTGCACCACCTGCACCGAGATGAAACACTGCTCGACGCACCGGCCATGCTTACAGATCAAAGAGAGCACCAGTGGAAGTGTCTGGCATTTTGCTTCACATAATGCCAGTTTAGGTTCAGGATTCCCAGACAAGCTGACTATTGTCTCACATCCTATTATGCCTTTGTGGTGTTCGCTTCCCAGCGCTGCAGTCAAGGAGCCATGGAGGGCTGGAAGACCTGCTCGGTAACGACACGCACTAGTTAAGTTGCACTATGTTGCAAATCCATCCTTATTTAAATGTATGCATGTATAAATATTTTTAGAAAGTTTCAAGCACGTACTCTAGTATGGTAATATCTTTCAAAAGCTGTGAATTTCACTAAATCATTTTTACTGCCCTAGTTTTGAATGAAATATAAATATCGTACACAAGAAATACAGCCGGCATTCTAAGGGCACGTACTGCACGCAAAGCTGTGCAGGCCTGCACAGCTGTAGCATAGGGCCTGCTTGAATTTCTGGAAGACTCTTCATCTGTCAGCTTGTTTTAGTGAGTATAATAAGGGAGCTTAAATTGTATACAGACAGATTTTGATATACTTTATCTTAGAGCGAATCTGGAAGTCACATGAGCTCAAGAAAGCTACGTGGCGTATGAGAATGGCAAGGAGATCAATTAGAGAGCCTGATGGAATACCCAAATTCCCCTTATGCCAGCCCTGCATATAGACTCTAAGTCTATAAATTTCCTTAAAAAAAAATTATAATTGAGAAATTCCGGTATTGCTTTTTTATGTTATTGCATTGCCTAAGAGCCTTAGTTATGAACTTTGATTCTGGATGTCTAAAATAAAAAGACAGTCCCTGTCTTAGAATTGCACGTTACATATACTAAGACTTTCATTGGCCAACTGAATCCAGCCTAATGTATTGCATTTATTTCCTAAAAGCGTTCACAGGAGAAATGAAAGAGCAAACAAAATAAACTCTAATGCTACACGTGAATTAAATATACACAGTCCTTTACTACTTGGTATTTTCCACCCTCGCTATTCATAAAAAGAAAGCAAGAGAGCCAGAAGTTTCTTTACTCATAATGATGAGTGAAGGATGGATTCTTAACTCTGCGATCCTTTAGAAATTGCCTGTGTCTATTATAGACTGAGAGTCAGCACCTCAGTCTGTTAAACTGTCACACCTCTTGTTCAGGTTTCTCCTATGATAATCTCCTCTCTGCTCAACTCCAGATAACACAATGCATTTCCTCTTCTACTTTCTGAGCTTATTTGCAGACGTAGTCATCCATAAGAAGCTTTAAATGTGTATTACACTACAGTAAAAACCCCTGTGGCCCACCAAGTAGTGGGCTGGAAAACCAGTTTAGATTCGCAAAGAACCTGGTATTAAAATCATCGAGGACTTAGCAGTTCAGCCTGTCATGCATTTTAAGACCTGTGAATAATAAAGGAGCACTGGTAATTTTACTAAAAAATGAAATTCCATCATTTCTGCAGAATAAACAAGAACAAAACAATGCATTAGCTATGCAATGCTTCTCTGCACCACAGTTTGAATGCGTCATTAAAGACAGATTTTACCCATGAAAAGTATTTTTAAAAAGTAATAAATACACAAAACTTTACATATACTTTTCATTTCCTTCCTACATCCTCTCTGTGGGAGGTAGACTCAGATTAAGTTGGTATAGCCAATTCCTCCAGCTCCAGGAAGCTGGAGTTCTGTTTCTTACAGCTCACATATTGTATATTGTGCTCTAAACTAGATCTTACCTGCAAGTGTAAAATTTGGGAGTGTAAATCTATGATGTTTCACAGATTTTAGAAATGAAAGTAAGTTAAGGAAGAGCTAGAATGTAATCTCACTGTCGGTACATGAAGTTCACATTCACATTTCCAGGTCCTCAGGCACACAGTAAGAACAATTCCCTTATTTTCCTCTCTTGAAAGAGCTGTTTTATTACAAAATTCGGCTGGATTCCTCTATGCTCAAATCTGAGAAAACTATGGCTTTATTAGTTAAGTGAGGAACTGTTTTTCAAGAGGGAACACAGCACTTAGAAAGTTAATGTCCAAATTCATGTGGATAACATCTTTGCTGGCCCACAGTCTTGACAAAGCAGTGTTGTCTTGTCCCTGTTCCAGTTAAGGGAAATATCACCATCGATTTGAGGAAGGAACAAACTGCTACTCGGTATCCCAACTGCCGGCATGGTGATGCTCTAAGGAAGGCAAAACAAACCCTCACATCCAAATTCAACCTTAATAAGGGGGGTGGGGGCGTGGGGAGCTACCTGCAAACATCAGAATCCTGAAGGATGATATTAAAACAGGAGAAGTATAGAGCAACAGCTACAGTCAACAAGGTACAACCAAGTCTCCTTCCAGCCTCCTCCAATGACAAAACCAGAGTACCTAAGGCATCTTATCGCTTTTGATTATATTTTTAAAAAATACTATAAAATAATGGGATTGAGTCTTCCGTCTGGTATAGTGCTTTAAATTATAAGTGACTCCCCCCTAGATGATGGCATTGCACTGGTGTAAACGAGAAGACAGCTAGATATCACAGGCATAATGTTAAACTGGGCACTGCATCCAATCCTACCATATTAATTGACAGAATGCATACATGGTAGACATTATTCAGGTCATTGCAAGAGTCTCAGCCTCAAAAAGACACAGAATGACAGAGGACAGCTGCAAAATACCCATCCACCATGCACGGCTACTGACTTCCCTGGCATTGCGCTCGGGATGAATCTGACCCAGCTGGTACTGTGACGAGAGTTGTCAATTAAGCTTGTAGACAAGTCACCGAATTCTCAGAAACACGCAACTCCAGCAAAGGATACTGCAAGGTTACCAATAAAAGACAAGTCCTAAGGGTAATATTCAAGAGCAGCTCCTCAGTTGGTAGGCGCTTCCTGCTGCAGAATGTCACTCACACAGAAAGTCACGATGCCTTGATAGGCTTCACAATTCCCCATCAGTTCTCCAGCTGCTTGGCTAATCAGATATTATTACCTCCTTTGTGTTTTCTTTCCCAACCCTCTCTCTCTCTTTTTCTGGCAAGGTTGCTGTAAAAGGACTTAGTAATGATTCCTATCTAAATATTTCACTTGCAATACAAAGGTCTGTATTTTGCAAACCACGGAATTTTTGTTGCTTTGTCTTTTGACAAAAAGCTCCCCAGGCTTCTGGGAATAAATACTGATAATTGTACCCAGCCTCAACAGAGCTTGTTGTACATTAAACTACACAAAATTGGATTCAAATGCAGTAGTCGCTGAGGATGTGACATTAGCACACCCAAGCCCTGAAGAAACAGGTCTGGGAACCTCCATTTCAGGCTTGAGGCTACACCAGAAGATCTTTCTGTGCCACACAGACACCCCAGCAGGACACGTGGAACCAGAGCTTGGCACTGCGCTTCCCGGTCCTGCGGGGTCAGCTCTTCGTTGGAGATCTGCCCTCGCTGCAACCAGAGGAGTGAAAGGAACATTTCACATAGCTTTTTAAACATGTTTGGCATTGGCCTGCATCTTCTATAGACATTAGCAGGCATTTTGCCATTAAATTCCTTGGGAGAAGATGCAGGTCAGTGCTAAAAGCTTTAGAAAAAATCTCACCTTTTGACATAAACTCCTGCTTTCCATGTGTGCAGAACACCAAGATTTCAACTTTGCCTAAATGAGAGGACATTAAACTTCAGACTTCCAAAGCTGGGCAAATTGTTACGATTCATTTTTTCTCCCAGTTCCCTAACAGGAGGGACCTGGTGCCTTTAAAGCCTTCTGCAAAGGAAAGATCCCCTTTGCAGAGGCTTTGAGCCTCCTTTCCTATATTTGAAGACCACCTTCATCACCAAACAACTGCCACTTGTTGAGCAGACATTCAACTCTGTGTAACATTTAGAATAGTCCCTGGAGCAGGGGCTTGACTAATCACTGCAGTTCATTGTGCTATGTATGGGTACACAAGCGAACAGCAAATGCCCTGCTACGTCCATACAGCTCTGCTCCATGTCGCTGAGACAAGAACAAAGGCAGCATTTTCTCAGCAGGACGTGTTAGCTCGGGCACGCTGCCACGGCTTCCCAGCTTCTGCAGGTAACTGGATGCAGTGTAGACAAGCCTAATGTGGTTTCATATGGAAATGAGTGGTAAATTATTAATATTAATAACATCTATAAACAACTGGTGACAACTTCAAGTGGCTTATTGTGTAGTACGTACAAGGCATCTGTTCATTATCATCTACAAGACACTCCTGATAAACACAACAATTTACCCAAGTATCTGTGCAGACACGTTCCACTCTGAATTTCAGCATTAAACACCAAGGTGCTAACAACATCCGAGAGGTCCGCGCTGACGAAACCACTGCGTATGTACAGAAGTGCAAGTTCCAGTGCAGGCATCCTTCACCGATAAACGGCGCCAGTGTGGATGAGCTTCTCAGTGCAGTTCATTTACGTACGGATCTTACCGCTCTGTAAGGTCGCAGTGATTGCATCAGTGGAAATTCGTCTAATTCAGAGTGGGCCTGATTCTCACTGGAAGCCAGAAGCCTGAAAGCTATTACATGTCTATGTGACGGTTTAAGGCCCAAAGGCAACTTCCTACAGCACAGAAACTAACCCATGAGAAAAGGCTGTGAGAGGGGGAAGGCAAATGGAGGTGTAAGTACAGGATTCTGAAAAGCACCACTATAAGATTATTATGTCAAAGACGGAGTAAGCCATGATGTTACGATTTTTCTGTCAAGGACAGTGATAAAAAACTATCCTCACTCTGAGCTTTGGGATTTACAGCATAGGTTTCCAACCTCCAGAGGCTAATTATTTCAAGTCATCCTGCAGTGCACCCTGGGCAATGCTTTATGAAGTTAGCTTCATGTGGTTGAACACCCGTTACTTCATTGGCCTCTTGCTGTCATGATGCAAAGACGGACTAGTACTTCATGTAGCAATTTTTAAATAGAAGTGGATGATTTTTCAAGTAATTATTAGCAAAAACGTCAAACAGAAAGGCAGAGTCTGGCTATCCTACTGAGAGGAACCACTGAGGCAGAAAATATGTGCCAGAGTATATAGTCGGAGCTGCACTGAGCTTGCTGTCAGACAATGCGTTTTATCAAATGGGAAACACAATACCAGGCTGCTTATAATACCCTCCTTTAATGAGGTGGCCTGAGCCGCCATGCTCTGCTGTATTCAAATAAACACAGTAGCTTTTCAGCAACTGATTTTAATCTCATTTCCTGATCGGAGAAGGGCCCGGGAAACCCAACACTTTCAAAAAAATTGTTTTTTAATTGTTGTTGGCAACCTCATCTACTACCTTCAAAGGACAAGTTAATGGTATCTAAACAGATAACAGTGATACCACAGTGAGCGGGGGAGCTGCTCCTCTCTCTCTTTCACAAAGACCGATTCTCAAATTACCAGATGTTTTCTTCGTCTTTTGGAGAAGAAAAAAAAGCTCCAGACCTTCATTGAAGGAAGGCTGCTGAATTACAAAACTCAGCCTGCAGATCAGCGCCATGGTAGAAGAACAACTTTGAAGTGGAGTGTTGCAAAGGCCATCTACAGTGTGCAGAATCCCTCCCCTTTGTCTGAACAGATGCTCCCATGAGCTATGAGCAATATCCACACTGGACATTACTTCATTGAATTGCACGCAGACAAGAACAATGATCTTTTGAGGTTAAAACACCAGTATGCAGCTACGGAACAATCTACACATTTCTGCTGTGTTATTAAATCCACCTAATATGCAATCCTCCTATGTGTAAATGGAGAAAACAGTTAATCCTTCCCTTCCTTCTGCTGTCTCATTTTCTCAGTTAACTTTGCAAGCATTTCTGGACATGGACCAATCCTTTTTGTGTGTTTAATAATGATATCTGAAGGCTATCTGTACAACCACACTGCACATAAATGACCAATAATGGCAGTGTTCTTATCAGATGACCAGCAAACCTTGGTCATATCTCATCTTTCTGTAATTAGCTTCTGCATTGGGCTGCGTAGAAAACCTAAAATAGAAACCTCTCCAGCCTTTGGGGAAGTTAAGGCACAGGTCAAACCATGTGACAAAACCCAACCAAAGTAGATTTAGGAATAAAGATACAATAATTTGTTTTTTTAAAAGGCTGCATGAAATAGGGGGAAAAAACCTCAATCCCACATATAGTTGCAACGAAGCTTATTGCCCACATCTCCAAAGGCAAGCAAGTCAAAGGTACAGCCACACACATGCCCCAACAATCCAGCTGTGCTAGGTCTGGGGTTTCAGAGTAAGCCTGCATTTTAGTTGGGTCAGACTGAATGCTCCAAATACCTGTGTATCTGCAGAAATAGCTGAGCTACAAGAAATGCACCATACAGCTGCTCAGCTCATTAACAGTATCCTCTTTGAAGCTACATCCCATTTTAGCAACTGAAATGCTATAGGTGACTTAGGCTTGTAAACAGAAAGCAAAGCCAGGCCTTTAATAACTGTCCAGCTCATGACACAGTGAAGGGAATCTTGCTGCCATTTAAGCCTGTTTAGTAAGCTTGAATGTATGGCATTGCTTAACTTACTGTTAAACTGCTGTATTTAAAGTGTCAGAAAAAGCTGTGGGAACACACTTATTTTTCTAAAGAGCAGCTGATTTCGATTCAGCAGAAGTCTGCTCCCACTTGACCTGTGCTAGACCACAGTCACTCAAACTGAAACACAAGTGTCCATAAAGGCAGCACTGTCTTAACGACTTGTTTTCAATTTACACCTTACATCAAGCCTTAAGAGGATTCTATTCTGGATTTTCTCAGTACCGTCATAGCTAATTTTTAAAACTCAGATTTGCAAGGGACTGTCCATCTGCAGAAATAGGATCCAGGTACCTCCACAGCTCCTGGATGTAGATGCCTCAGAGGAAAAGCAGATGCTAGCCCAAATGTTTCCAAGGATTTGGTTTATGATCAATTACAAGTTTGGCCCTCAAAAATTACCTGAGGATGGGTTGTGCCAGGCTAGCAATGTCCTTCTGGGAAGGAGACATACATTTTTGAAAAATGTATGGCTTGACCAACCTGGAGAAGATTTTGGAAAACAACACCTGGTCTCTCTCTCTTCTGGAGCAGGCACCACACATGGCACACACACAGGGAGAGGTGAAACCTGTCCTGGCCTTTCAACTGACATGTTCCCTCAAGGCAAAACGTCAAGAGAGATACCATGAAAATGCATTACTTTAGGTAGGAGTTGCCAACTTAGGGCATGTACGAGCACATGGGACAGGGCCTTTCGGAGCCAGCATCTCCTGCCCCCCACGGGCTTCCTGCTGGTGTGACTACCCTCTAGTTTGGGAAAGAAAACCCACCTGAAGCATAGCCTGAAGAGCAGCAAGAATCAGGTAAGGCAGTCAAGCAAAGAGCTGCCGGTAACTTACAATTAAGCATAAATTTTTCAGAAGCCCATGAACAATTCAAACATCCAACATTTTACTGAAACCAGTGGGACCAGGTACTTATGTTAGTCACAGCATGTTGCCGCAAAAGCTACTGCAAATAAACTTAGTGTTGTTTTCTGAGGAAACTGATTGATATCAACACAGACCCCAAGTTTTACACTAGGGATATACATGAGTTTTTGGGGGGGGGGGGGGGGGGGGGAAAAAAGAC
>NW_010972572.1:1470456-1482891 GCF_000737465.1 Haliaeetus leucocephalus | reverse complement strand
AGTGGATCTTAGTTGTTGTGGTGGGGGGGGGGGGGGGAGTAAAAAACCCCACTTTTCCTTCCCAACTGTGATGGTTCATTAGAAAAAAAAGTGAAAACCAGACAAGTCTCTGGCCCTTCATGTCATTACATTTCTGAAATAAAAGTAACAACAAACGAGCGTGTTCATTGTCAGCTAACCAGTTCCCCAAGCAGCAGAGGGTCCCAGCACTTGTAACCTCCATCCATTTGAAGTTTGTCATTTAGCAAAGCCTCTTTTTCTTCCTTGCACTTCCAGCTATTTATGACACAAACCACTTTCTAGATGCAAGTCCCAGACCTCTCACATCTCACGTACCGAAGAATTAACCTGAGGAGGAAACTGTCAGACAAGTCTGACTCAAATTCCACCCTAATTTCAGCAACGCACAGAATGAGCTAACACCTTTCTTCAGAGTGGCAAATTAATATCTCATAACTGGAATGATCTGTAGCAATCTGCATCTAAGACCTTTGCCACAGACCACGACTCTATTGTATTTGCACGTCGAAAAAGCACGACGACAGGACAATCGGCTCTGAGAGCATGCAGGGCCACTGGCTGAGCCGTGTTTAGGTTGCAAGCAGCTCCCAGGGCTACGGCACGTGGGCATCAGAGGTTGCGTGGGTAAAACGGCTGTGCGAAGAAGTCGCTTAACAGGGACTCCCCATCCCACTGCTCCCTTTGACCACACTCATCCCCCCACCATTGCACAACATGGACCTCTTTGGAAGCCACTGCCATCTCCCAGTAGTGAATCACTCCCGGCCCTCTCCAGGTATGTGGTGTGTCCTGTGACTCTTGATCATAAGGAAATTTGGGTATGTTCCTCACAACACAAGAACAGTTCTACTACAACAGACCAAAAGTCTCCGAGAAAAGCCAGAGTTAGGTATCTAGGGAATAGTGTAAGAACAAGCATGCTGGGACACTCCTCTCAACACGCTCTCTGCTTCCTGCCACTGATTGCTTTGAGATTTCTTAAGCCAAGGATGTCAACTTTGTATTTAAAGCTTTCTGCAGATTTTTCTTTCAAAAAATTGTCCCCTCGCCATCAGGAAGGCTCACCATGTTCAGTTTAACTTTATTCTACAATGCGTTTTTCCTACAAAACTCTACTTCTACAACATTTATGGCTGCATAACTACAACTGAAGTAAACCAAAGAGAATTAATTAGGAAGTTCAGTCTTAATTTCAGTTGTGTTGTCTGTTGAAAATATTTGGAGAGCCAAAACCAGAACAAGAAGAAGGCTGAGGCTGTGGGGGCCGTGCTGCTTACAGAGGTGGCCATCGCAAGGGGTGATGAGTGGAGAGGCACCTACATCCTGAAGTAAGTAATTAGCTATGGGAGATGCTTTTGCTTTCTGAACTGAGCTCTTCCTGCCTGCAGCAGATAATAGCTATTGCCAGATAATAGCTATTGCTTTACACTCACACCTTTCCGATGAATTTTGTTAACACTATAAAATCCTCAGAAAATCTTGCAATGAGGGTCAAGTTATACTGTATATACTTTACAGAACAACATGTCAAGGCAAAGAGAAGTCAATGGACGAGCTGGATCAAGAAGCAGATGGCTGCATTCCTTGGTTATGGTTGTTTGGTGAGCAATGGTGGGATTGCTGAGCGGTCAGCAGATCCCCAAAAGCTCAAGTAATGACCACCTTCACTTACAGTGTTCCTAACAGCTTGCAGGATGGTTCCTCTCCAATACACAATGCCTAAAAGTATTTAAGTCCAGAACTGTGACTCTACAACAAAGTTTTCCCAAGTCCACCTGACACTGTGGTGCAGCGCAGTGCACTCAGCCATGGCACAGACGCTACTGGAACACTCCAAGGAAAGCTGTAACAGCCACAGAAACACAGAGGAGGATGTCTTGGACCTTAACATGTACGGAATCGTAAATCTCTGGATAAGAGAAAGGACTTAGTATTCAGATGACATCAAACATCCTTGTGAGAATCATGATGTTCACATGCAGCTGACCTGAAAAGCAAAATATGCCCTTGACATGCGACCCAAGCAAATGTGAAGGCAATTTTATTGAGAGCATGAATAAAATAAACTCTCCCTGACAGGAGTAAGGAAAGGGATAAGAAATGAAGTGCTTTATGCTATCCTCTGTTAGTTAAAACCCTTTGGACTTTGCTTCCACCTCACTGCAGAAGGCTGCTGATGCAAAGGGTGATACTTGCCTGCAATCTTTCCCTAGGAAGTAATTAGTTTCCATTTAGAGGGATGACAAATTGATCAGGCAGGAATCTCACTGAGCTCTGAATTGAAGCTAAACTGTGATAGCTACAGCTCTGGCAAGTTGGGTTTGTAAGTCTGTCAATGCATTTTACAGTTTCAAAATTCAATCACCCAACAGCAGGAAAGACATTGGTTTAAAAAAAAAAAAAAAAAAAAAAAAGAAAAAGAAGAAGGGGGGGGAGAACCACCAAAGCCTACACTTCCTCCTGCAAGTTCATTATCGCCTCTCTAAAGCATGACGGTGGTGTGAAATGGGTTAGACGCACGGATGCCTCTGTTAACGGCCAAAGAAAAAAAAGTCGCACATCATTAGGAATGGAATAAACGATACCGAGGCACAGAGCAGAAATGATTTGATTAGCAATTTCCAGTTTTGAAAAGACCTGGAAGAGAACCAAATGACTATACAGAAGGTGTGATGGAGTTCTTAATTGCTGTAACTGCACAGGGAGACTCGATGATTTGTGACATATAATACAGCACAGTACGCTAACGCTAATAACTGTTAATTAACTGCAGCAATGATATACTCTCAAAATGCACATACAAGTTACCATAATTTCTAGATTAAAAGCTGCAATGTTTGAAGCCAAAGGCAGAGGGAAGGCTGCGCAGAGGGAGAGTGGGGGAAGAGAAGAAAGTGGAGAGGGAGGCAGAGAATCTCTCCTTTTTTTTCAACCCCCCTTTGAGCACGGCTGACATCTCACCCAGAGCAAAGCGGCCACTAAGCACTACGAAAAAAAAATAAAAATACTCCTGCCGAAATGCGAAATGGTTCCTGAACGAACCTCTCCCTCCAGAGAAGCAGTTATTAATTCTGAAAGGCTGTTGTTGCACCAGGCCATCTGGCTGTGCCGTAAAGAGTTCAGTAGCTGCTGCTGAGCTAAGATTCCTGTCAGATCCCATTCGCCCCAGCGACATTATTCACTCGCAAATGTTATCGCACCATTTTTTTCCCCATCGCTGCTGTTTGCAAGTTGCTTTATTTATTTGCAGGCAGTTTGTTGCACTGCCCGGTGCAAAAATGGCTCTGCCAGGAGCCTCCGGGAAGCTGAGAGACAGCACCCTTGTACAACGGATGCTCAGAAGCTTGTTTCGCTCTGCCTCTGAACAGTAGTGCTGTGTGTTAGGCTGGAAGGTAGCACTTAGCAAAAGCTGCTGGATTGACAGCCTGGGAGACTGAAGGCTTCTATTTATCCCCCAGCAGGCAGAGCACAGACACGCTCCCACACGCTGTCCTTCGCGGGCGCGCATAGATGGGAATCACATGATACTGATTAGCTGTCCAGAATTGCTAAAACATTTTCTCTTTCAGATCAATAGTAATAAAGAGGAGGGTAAGCCAGGTATCAGGCGTGCAACGCGGAAGGCTGATTCTGATCTTCCTGCAGAGCTGCTAGCCAGCCCCGACAAAAAAATCTCTTGGCATGCTTCCCCTTCAAAGTTCTTTCAAATGCAACTGATCTGTAGACTGGCTATTTAAATGTTACAGTCAGGCTAATCTTGTACCAACCCTAACACATCAATTACCCTGTGGATGGGAAAGCTAACAGGCTTTGTTCTTCCCTTGGTGCGTCCATTGTAACACGCTCCTTCTGGATGGCCTCCAAAGGAGAGTTAAGTGAAATGGTGTGCGTTTTTGAAGGCACTGCTCTCCATACCACCATGGGACGAGTTCAAATCTAATCCCTGTGGCAAACAGTGGAAAAACAGAAAACAAACACACAAACCAACCTAAACATCTTCATTTCAGAGCATCAGTGTTCACTAATGCACACTGGGATACAATGGATGGCAAAGATAAGAATACAAGCACAGAGCAACGAGGGAAAAAAAGGACTAACAGACTCGCTCAGCCTCTATATCCTCCGCGTTCACACTAACGCAGCGTGTTGAGAGCATGTGTGAAGTCTATCTATCATTTTAACATTGAAGTGCCTTGAAAAATATTAAGGGTAAACTTTGCTGTCATTCCAACATATGGCAAGACATTGAAATATAGACAGATCCTGAAGAAACTGGAGAATGTGAATGAATACCTTCTTTTTCTGAAGAGCACATTGGTTCTGTATCTTCTAGTTTTTTGTCCACCTTCTTGTCCTCCAATTTTTTTCTATTCCAGTTTCTTTCAAGCTAATAAACCAACCCTTCTTCAACACCCTCACTAACATGATATTCATGTACAGAGTGGAAAGAAAGAAGAAAAATAAGGTTATTTTTATGTCCCAATAAAAGAATTAGCTTATATATACCAAAAAAAGAGAAGTTTTTTTTTATTTTAGGCATGAAAGACAGACTTGACCTACCGGACTGTATAGTCCTATTCCTTCCTTGGCTGTATAGCCAGCACAGACCAGTACCTTACACTGTCTTCTCTAGCACCCTGCCAAAATGTAAAAGGCCTACAGGATGGCATTTTTATAATTTTCCTCAGTAGCAGAATGACACTGCTGGGACAGTCCTTTCCCTTTCCTCACCTCTGTTTCTTCAAGGGCTCCTAGCTGTCACATCACTCCCAATTTTGCTCCCATGACCGCAGCCTCTAAATAGTACTGCATTTTCTTTACCACCTAACACAGAACTTTAAAACCGATTTAAATCTGAAATGAATGCTGCGAATACCGGTCCATATGCAAGACAGACATTTAATAACCCCATGGGAAAGAAAAGCTTCTGAAACTGCTAAAATGCATCCTGTGGGGATGTCAGCCTGGAGTGAAAGATTCTTAAAGACTTTTTGTGTGACAGCATCACACCCTCTGAGAGTCCCAGGTGCCATTAGAGGGGAGGAGGGGACTACAGCACACTAGAAGAATTCAAGAACAATCAGCCTTAGGTATTACTGTTTTGCTTTAAGATGTAAAAGATAAGACATTGAAATTGCATGATTTCCAGAAAAGGGCGTGTTAATAAGACATAAAGCTGCCTGTTCAATTCTGTACCCTCTTTTTGAAAGGATGCTGGTGCCCATGCAATCCCGCGAGTTATACATGATTAACAACGGGCCACAGCGATGTGATGGGAAGGTGGCTGCTGAAAGGCTTGTCAGCTTCTTGGCTACACTGGAAGCATCTCCCCATGTTACTTCCATCCCGCAACCTCTCAACGACGCCTCTCACAGCCCTTTCAGTTTAGTCCCACCGAGACCTCTATCCCAGATCGTATGTGACACCACTAGTTTTGCTGAAAAAACCCCCAGCAAAACTTCATATCTGATGGGAAATTGGAGGTAAAGGGGGTCTCCTTTCAGGTCTTTCCTATTCTAAATCTGGGCTTTGTCTCAGTGCTACAAAACCAGAGAGTTTGAATAGGACAGCTTGGCACCCACCCTAGTGCAAGGGGGAATTAGGCTTTCCAAGTTGCATTTTTTGCCTTTCAAATGTTTCCCCCATAATTAGAAGCAAATTGTTTTTGTCATAAGATGAAATTCCTTTGTGCAAAGAACCAAAGCAAAGCCTATATATTACTTATTTCTCACTTTAAGCCTCAGCTTTCCTAGAGACTGACTGCCTGATAAACCCTAACTGAGCTGGGGTTAAGGACAGGAGTGCCCTCTGAGCCCGCGTTGGGGTTTTCTCACAACCAGATTGTGACAAAACCCTTTGGAGCCCCCGGGTTGTCCGAGTTCTCTCCTGGTTACCCCCTGGCACTGGAAAAATCCTTCTCCTGTGCTTGCTCCTGGGAGAGCACCTCTCGGCTACTGGACACCAGCAGAGACCCTCCAACCCTCGTGACAATAACCTATGTGAATTTTTTTCTTTATTTCTTCACCTATGACTTTCCTAAACATTTGTCTCCTGCTTACTGTAAATACCTACTTCTGTTTACTTTTCCCTTTCATCTGGTTGGAGTTCAGGGTGATCTGAAGGTAGCAGTTTGCCTCCAGGAGCCTGGCTGATCTCCGAACAGGAGCGCTGGAACACTGCCACCGGAGTCCTAGCCACCCAGCAGCCTCTGGAGTATTTAAAGGATAACGTATGCATCCACAGGAGCCACAGGGGCCAATCTGACAGCTGGTATCAGAGGGGTAGGCAGAGGCAGAAAGTCTCTGGGGCACAGAGTGCGTCACTAGGGGCAACACCTGCACCTTGAGTGTGGCTTTGCAAACAGAGTTTGTCCCACGGGTGCCCCAAGAAATCCCATCAGCCAGCAACTGCAGCTCTGCAGGCACTTGGCTGCCCATTTATCCTTCGCACCTCACGTTCCTGATCCTGCCTTTGGTACTAGACTGTCTCGTAGGATAAAGCAGTTGGCTCCCTAGCTCTTGGCCTAGTCTTTGTGCTTTGTGCCCAACCTTTAGCTCATGCCAATCCAATACTTCTCTGGTTTCTCAGCTTCCTTCTGGCCCTGCCTCCAACGCAGGGTCTACCCCCATTCTAAGCCGTGGGAGGGAACACCTCGGTCTTGGTCAAGCCACACTTGAACTCTGCCCAGGGACTAATTTCATCCATGATATCTCAGCTGACATGCCAACATTTATGCCAAGTGAAAATCCTGCTGGGCTGCAGAAGTGCAGCCTGTTCTAGCTGCATGAAATACAATTTTCCTTCACTTACTACAATCACATAGGTATGTTCTGCCCCAGATAGAAACAAATATTTTTTATGAAGGTCTGTTTTAACCAAAAGCATATATAAAACAAAAGAGAGAGAAATATTTGAGGTTTGCGGTGGTTGGAATCTATGCGCAGAAAATTAATGCTTTGACATGTATTTTGCGCTTAATCTTTTGTGGCAACTTTTTTACATTTGTAAGAGTTATGGATTTTAAAAGTCACAGCTAAGATTGCTTAATGAGCATTCACCACCCTGGAAGTGGAAGCAAGGCTGATGTGGTTTAGTCAGCTGTTAGCTTTATTGCCTCTCTTCTGTACTAAAAGTGACAAGTTGAACACATTATAGAGAGCTCAGATGTGTTATGTAGATGAAGCCTGCAGCAATATCTGCCTGCTCTCTATTATTTATGATGTCTATATAATACAATGGACTGAGATTTAAGCCATTGTGATGCAGTTTGTTTTCCAGGGTTCTAAAGTACAGCACATTTTACAGAGAATTGCATCTCTGTTACATATTAATCAAATCCATCTTACATGCAGCTCTTACACTGTAAACTAAAGGGAAAGAAAGATTAAAGCGCTTGGCTTTTCCTCAGCTGTCAAGGACTAGCAATAAAATAATAATAAGGGCTTCTAAATAATGTGTGTGTGACAGGCCTTTGCTCAGTTGTACAGTCCTTTATGGAGGTTAACTACAAAATAAGTTCCAGTGAGTGATTGAGAACAGGCGAGTGTGTAATACTGTAATGCCAAGCCCTGCATAATTCTTTGCAAAGTTCATTTGCAGAAATTCCCCCAACTTGACAAGCCGAAGTTGTTGCTGGTCCAGGCACTCCGCAGGGGCGTGAAGAAGTTAACTCCTTCTGCCCCCGCTCCAAAACCCTGGCCTTTTGAACCTGCTTCAGCTGTAGCCTATTAAAACAGAAAACTCCACTCCAGCAATGAAAAGTCAGTCTTGCTGTTTTTTAAAAAATATTATGATGGAAGTCATGGGAAAGTTATTTTATTATAAAATATATAAAACTCTGTAGAGGCCTGTGGTTTTGGATTTTTCTTTTCCATCATTAGCTAGAGTTTTGAAGATCAAGAGGTGGAATTTTTAACAAAAGCCTAAATCACTATAAGTTTTTAAGACAGTATGAATTGCGGAATTTATTGGAGGGGTTTTTTTGCCTTTCCTCCATTGGCTTTTTCTGCCAGGCAGCCTTTTAAAAGTTCATATGTCTGCTCTGCCTTATTACCCCCTCAGCAGAAGGGCTCAGCGTGCTGCAGCTTGCAGGTGGTCTGCCTGCTTCCCATCAAGTTATTTATATAGCGCAGTGGAGTGACAGAAGGGAACACGGGAGCAGGGAAGAGGCAGTTGAGACCACCACAAGTCACAGCAACGCTCAGCCCATGACAAGGCTCAGGACTGAGGATCTAGTGTTTTAGTGCGGGCACTCTCACGGACTTTCCACGTGGCCAGAGCTGTCACTGCCGTCCTCAAAGGGAGACGGCGATCAGTCTTTACAGAGCCCTGAAACCCACGGATGAAAAATCACTGGGTAAAAGCTGAGCATTACTCTCAAGCTCCACTCCGCCGTAGACAGGAGAAATAAAGCAGAGGAAGGCGTAAAGGACACGCGTGCGAGTGTTCAACAGCACTTTGCATCACGCACAGCCAAACCGGCCGGCGCAGACCGCTCCTGCAAGCCCCGACGATGCCTCAGACCGCTCTGGCTCTGCGTTGGGGACGAGGGCCCCAGCCCATGCCTGCAGCTGCTGCTGTCGGACGAGCCACGGAGGGACCCACCAGGGCAGGGTAGGCCTGCAGCAGCACCCGGCCAGGGCAGCTCCACCCCTCCGGCAACAGCACCCGTAGGAGACGGCACTGGAAAATTCAGCCCCGGATTCAGAGCATTGCAAAGTTTTAATAGCATTTAAAGCGGGGAGCTCCTGCTGGAGCCAGGCTTGCTGGTAAAGATCAGGCTTGCTGGGAAAAAAACGTGAATTCAGATCGGGATTTTAATTCTGGAGAAAGCGGATGGGTGCTTGGGTGTGGGGTTTGGCTCATCTGTAAACCAAGCAGTAAAACTGAATAGTGGTAATTTTAGGATCACTAACACCAGCAAAGGGGTTTAGGAAATCAAAGGAAGGGCAAACAAATTTTAGGCTTCAGGGCACCATCTGGTTGCTGCAAGGACCCAGGGAGAATTCATATCCCCTTCGCACACACCACGGGGCTACTGACAGCTCTGCACCATCTTCTGCCACCCCCATTTCACAGAAACAGCATTTGTTTACGTGCTGATTTAATACACAAGGGCAAATTCAATGTTTGCTCTCAAAGAACTGTCTTAAAATGCTATTATACATTTCCCTGGGGTCAGAGTGGTATTTTAAGTACATTGCCATGAAAAGGTGTTCCCTAGTATTTTCTGTATTTTCTTTAGAGTCTCTTTTTTCGTAGACCTCTTGAAGTGCTGGATGTTGATTTTTGCAGCCTGTTTTTCACTGCGATATTCATGCTGTGACTACTGGGACTCCTCAGGAGCATACAGGTGCTGCAGCCACCCGAGCACTTCACAGCATAGGGATTAGGGATTTGATTTTTTTATTTTTATTAAACTTGACACCCCCCCACCCCCCCATTTTAAGCCTCATCCCAAATCTAACCAAATTCCTTCACAACATCCCCATGGTTCACGTTCATTCCTACTCATGCCCAGTCTCCCGCAGTGCATTGCCACTGTTTTTAATGAATTTATTTCCGATTGACACTATTGCATACAGGAGAGAAGAAACAAGCCTCGTTAGGGTGTCCCGCGGACCACAGATTACATCTGGAAAACAGTAAATAAGCATGAATACTCCAAGTCCTGAGTTTGCAGGTTATTTGTCTTGCAGTTAGCCAAACCTTTGCAAAGTGAGTGCATCTTTAATCTCCATTCCTGCCTGCTATGAGTACGCCTCAGATAATCGTAACTTGGTGTACGGTTGTCTTGACAACTTCTACGCTATTGGCACTTTTTCTTAAAGCCTCTGAGCCCCCCAGACTCCTGAGGCCAGGCTGGACTCTAAGCTTTCATTTAAATACAGAAAAAGGAAATTCTGCTCCTCGTGAATCCAAGGAAAAGCTTGACTATGCTTGTGGCTGAACCCCTCAAACCAAAACAGAGAACCCAACTTTTAGTACTGCAAAATCCTCAGTATTTTAAGCAAGTCTTCTCATCCCCTCAGGGCTGTCAACACGGAACCTTTCCACCCGCTGGAAGCCACCTTACAGCCTCTCACGGCCTCTTGGCCAGATCTACCAGGCCAGGCATATCTACCAGGCATAAGAAGTCTCTTTGAAGCCGGGAGCTGCCAAGAGGAACCATCTTGGCATTTTGTTTTCCCCAGTGCATGGGGAAAGATACATTTTGGAGATGGATCAAAAGTCTATCGAGGGAAATGACAACCCTGCCATCCCAGCAGTTCTGAAAGGTTCCTCAGCCCTCACATGGAAAGTTCCTGAAATGAAGCTCGGCATCAGAGAGATGCCATCCAACTCCAAATTGGTAACTGGGGGACAGTCATTTCCATTTCTGTGTAAGCAACACTTAAAAGGATAAAATAGAGCTAGCCACAGAGGAGCAGACTGGTTTCTTTTGCTTTACTCTACATGGAAAGTGGCCTTCACGCCACCTGACACTCAGGGATCACTTCTCAGGCTATGGGAAATGAGCTGGGAAAACACAAGCGCAAACCTCCTGTGGTTTACATGTCTGCGTCAGGCGAGCTGTGCAGAATGCAAAGGCAAACCTTTCAATTCTCCCTTCTCCCCAGCCTTGAAAAGCCAGCACAGTGCTCCATTCAGAAGGGGATTTACTGCAGGGTTTGGAAAGCACCAAGTGTTAGACAGGAATCTTGCCCTGACTGAACCTACTTATAAACCCTTACATTAATAGGCAGCGCTGTGAAGAGCCAATGGCACAGTGTGCACAGAACAGAGTTGTAAGTCACAGCGCAGGTTTGCTGAATGAGCTTAGGACCAGCTGCATCCCTTTACTCCCTCAATAACACACTGATATGGGCACATTTATTTTCCTGTTGAAGCAGCTCACAGAATAAATGTGCATCCCATCCAAGGGGAGATTACTGTGGGAGCAGATGTATGCTATACTGCAAATAGTAAACTTCTGGAGCCCTAATCCGATACAATACAATTTAGTTTCATACAAATCCTTTGAAGAAAGTACCACAAAATGCTTTGCAGCAGCAGAAAGAGGAGCCCCGCTCACTGGCTGTGGCATGAGGCAGCTGGGAGCTCCGCGCATCTCCATTCCTGCCGCCGACCCCATCTGACCAAGACATTTGCACAGCCCACGCTTTGGCTCATCCAGCTGGAACCCAACTCACTCACTCTCACGGGAGACCCTGAGCCTCAACTCCTGTTTGCAAAGTGCTCGGAGATCCCCGGGTGAGCGGGGTTGCACGGCTATTAACACAGCCGGTACACTTTACTGCACACGTCTGGGTCAGTAACTCCCAGACAGGGCAAACTACACAGGGAGACAAAGTTAAATCTGAAAAAGCCCTGAAATTTAATAGCAATAAGGTACAAATCCATGCAGGCTGGTAATGACAAGGCAAAAAAAATGGAAATTTAAAGTAGCAGAGGAAGGTGTAATAATGTAGCATTTAGCACTGGCAGGGAGAAAAGCAAATCAGTAGTTTTTAAGGGGCGACCTGAGGCGAGGAAGTGGCTCATGGGAGAGAAGGGAGAGCTGTTCTAGTTAAATGGGCACAAGAGAAAGATCAACCCCCAACTGTGGAGTGCTCTGAGAGCAGAAAGAAAGAGGAGGCCAAGAGGAGCAGGGAGGGGGCGAGATGCAGTAGACAAGCACATCGGAGAGGCGGGATGAGGCAAATCCGTAAGCAGCACAGGAACCCAGGAAGACATGTCTCTTTTTATAAATTGAACATGAACAGTAAGAAGCAAGCAAATTTAATTGGAAATGTAAAAGCTTCCTGGTTTACATCCTTTGCTTTAAATCTTCATCGAGAATCAGCACATGGCATCGCAAACAAAAAACATCCCTCACCAAATGCAGCCCGCTGCAATCTCTCTCTTGCTGGATCTTGCTTTAAATAGTCAATAGCCCAGTGCTATGTCTTGTGCTGATTATTCAAGAGCCATTATGATATCAGTGAATGTCTCTGATTGCATTTAATTCAAGTATGCAATATATTTTGAATTCAACTTGCTCTAGCAGTCCCTAGCTCTCCCTCCCCCAAAGTGTAACAGATCATTTAAAACCGAGCAGGTCACATCCTGAGCTGTAGGTACTAACCATGTCATTTCTTCCTCTCCTAGGGGCTTTAAACCCTGCAACTGCTGCCCTGCCAGCAGGAGAGGTGACCCCACATTTGTCCTGCTCATCGCTGGCTAATAACCATTAGGGACAATGGCGAAGCTCCCACCTGCTGCCCAGGAGGAGTGCAGATCGCTCCCAGCAGGATGCCAGCGCTGAAAATCTCCTCTCCTTTTCATTACAGGGCTTTGTCGCTCTCCCCCCCCCCCCCCCCCCCCACCCCACCGCCCGGCCCCTTCGGACATATACACAGCGGAAGAAAGAGG
>NW_010972572.1:1430713-1470446 GCF_000737465.1 Haliaeetus leucocephalus | reverse complement strand
GGGGTTTGCCGCCCCCCCCCCCCCCCCCCCCGAAACTACTCAGGAGGGCTCTCAGGGAATTAAACTGCAGGGACAAAGTGGGTCCTACCCCCTTGCAAGTTAGCAAACACGGGCAAGGGCTGAGGCCGTGCTAGCACGCCTCCGCACCAATTAACAGGCAGCTGTATTGCTTTTTCCCCCACGAAGGGACGTGTGCTGAAACATGGTGAGGAGAACAAACGGGGATACTCACGCTGACGTGGCACAGGTTTAGCACGCTCACACAACTTGTGCACAAGTCGGCTTGTTCTTTGAGGGCCGCCCCGAGCAGGTCCCAGGGCCCCCAGCCCCACCTGCACAAACGTCTCCGAAAACCCTCCCGCAGCCACCGGTGCTCGTGGAGCCGTGCCGAGCTGCACCGGCGGGACAGCTCAGGGGAAGCACCGGCACGCTCAGGGCCGGTGGCAAGAGGAGCTTCAGTCAACCACAGTGCTTTCAAAACGCACCAGAATGTAAACTCTTTGGGGTACCAGCCTTGCCTTGGCAGCACTGCAGCTGCCTGAAGAGAGTTTTCTGCCCTTGCGGCAGCCCCAGCCCCGTGATGCAGAGCTCCGGGGCCTCTGGGCCGCAGGTTCTGCTACAGAATCCCCATCTGTAGACCCTTTGCCGTGTCTATCTGTAAAACACCTCACACAGCGCCTGCAGCAGCATGGCTGGCTCCTGCCGCTGCCCCCACAGCATCCCCCGCCCTTCTCCAGTGCCTCCACATGCAGCACGGTCCCTGGGAAGCGAAACGAGTCCTGCATCTCTGTTTTTCAGTGCCTATGGGGTGGTGGACATAAAAAAAAAAAAAAAAGAAAAAAGCAGCTCGGCTCCACTGGAAGACCCTCAGCCGGTATAAATAAGCGGACGCCAGCGGCGCTGTGCCAGCATGCTCCAGCTGAGGCTACGGCATGAGGTGTATCTGTATTTTCACACCAGCCCATTGTAAGTCTCTGCCTTGCGCTTCCCTGAACCAGCAGCAGCCCAGCCCCACACTGCAGTGAAGTATTAACTCATACCGAACACAGTTTGTCTCCGAGGACCCTCTTGGCCCCTTCGTCATCCTGTGCTGACATTTTAATCGCGCTTTTGTGGGAGCCGGCTGGCAGTTTGTCATCAGGAATGGCGCGGCGAGGGGCCAGCGCGGGCTGCTCGCTGTGGCGGCTGCCGAGGGAAGCAGCCCATTCTGACAGACTGAGCAATAATCTGAACTTACTGCGCTGAGCCTGTGGGACACCAGCCGGGCCGCTTTATCTTCTTCATTAAAGTGCGCTCAAAAAAAAAATCCATTTTCCTTTAAAGTCTCAGGAACAGATGGAGTAAAATTAATTGCGCCATTAAGTCCCGATAGACAATACCAGAGTGGTTTTCTTTCAACAGTGCATGTGTGTTACAAAGTGCTCTTCGTAAAAGGCAATTACTGCAACATTTGCCATAAAATAAAGGTTGCTTTAATGGGCAATAAACACAGGCTTCAAATTTTGTATGAAATGGGTCTCCAAAGGGCGCTGTTATAGGCAGCTCAAAGGCACAACTGACTTTAGTATTTCTGCTCTGGCTCCAGCTCAGCTAGTTTGGAGAACAATGATTTCCACCCTTGGATATTTTCTGATGGAATTATGTATGCCATGTCAGCGCACGGCCGGGCCCTTAGAGCCACGTTTTGCTGGTCAGGAAATGGTGGCCAGGCAGACTCCAGTGCCTGCTCTGCCGGCTGCCATCAGCGATGGCGAGGCAGGGACGCGTGGCCAGGGGCCAGGGAGAAGGAGGAGATGGCTGAGGCCAGGGCTGGTTGCTCTGCCGAGCGGAAAATAATAAGGCCCCGTTTCCTGACATCACATCCTTGCCAGTCTGAATTACCACTGGGTTTGTTTGATGCAAAGCCTGGCATATTTATTTATATTTCTTTTTAACATAAAATACCCTGGAAAATGGATCCCACATCCTTGCAAATAGAAGGAGGGGACTATAAAAATGTGTGTGGGAAGTGTTCAGAAGACAAGAGACAATGGCATTTCTACGCTTTTTGCTCTCTGGGCACTAAAAACCAAAACCAGTCCTTACCCCACCAACTCACCATCAAACAGTTTGTGACGGCACTGCGGAACACAGCTTCTGAACAGGCTTGTTTGGTGTCCTAACCAGAAACAAAACAACAAATCTACATCATTTGCACCCACTGGTACATTGTTTTTGTCAACTTAACAGCCAGCCTCACCCTGGGAGTAAAAAACTTCATTTACACAGATTTCAGTCCTGCATAATCACTGATGGTATTAAGACAGATGCCTCGCAAAACCTGCACGCTCTTCCTGCGATGACCTGCCAAAAATCCCTCTTCTGTCTTGCACATGTGGTGTTGTCCTGGGTGCAGACACATGCCCATGCACTTCTGGGTAGGAAAACAGTTTCTATCCGATTCTTGCTCAGATTTATTTGAAGAGGAGGGGAAATCATTTCAATTCATTGTATTTTCACATGCCAGTAATTACAAAGCAAGCATGACATATAAATGATCCATTAATTGAAACATGGGCTCTGTGAGCTCCAATATTTATAGTGTAAATCCATATTTAATTAAATAAAGCCAATAATGCTCATTTCAAAGGGAACATTGAAGCTTTTTATTTAACCATGTAGTTGATGCTGTATGTGCTCATTTCTCATGAACATCTTTTAGTAAATCACCGTGGCCAAGAGAGGTAGGGGGGATACGCGGGGGTGTGGGCCAGCTAACCGGAGAAACACCCCGGACACTGGGCTGCAAGCAATCCCTGCTGATGGGGGTACTTTACATTGCTGTTACTATACACCATTGCTTCTTCTTGGTAATAGCATCAGTCAGCACCTCTGACTGAGCAGCTTTAATCACCCACTTAATTGCCTTAATCGCCTTTTACATAACTAAGAAATCACAACACTGCAATTGTCTTGACTCTGACACACAGTAACATCAGGGGTGTGACATTAATGACGTAATTATATGAATTGCCGGGGGCTAATGTTTCAGGATCTCAAAGTAACAGATGTTAACCCCAAAACCCACCACTGCTGCTCCCTTGGTACTCGCTGGATATAGCGCGAAGGCCAACAGCAGTGGCGTAGGCACGTGCAAGTACAACAAAATGGGCTTTATCGCCCTGCCCACAGAAAGCCTCTGTACCTCTCACTGTCCTGAGTCACTAAACAAGTACTCACACGCTTAAAAAAAATAAATATATACATGTATATTGTTTTATTTGATACTTGTTGTTGAAGTTACACTTCTGAGCTCACTGTGAGAATTACTCAGCGCAGAACTGGAAAAAGCCCCAGTTCAGCCACGTAGCCCTGCTCTGTGACAAGGTAAGAGTACTGTACCTCGAGTGGATGGAGCACTTCCTACTTCCTTGGGACAATTTTTCATAATTTTAATCAGACTTTACCATGAAGACATTGTCCTTCAGTTGATCAGTATTCAGATGCTCCTTTCCTTTAAAAGAATTTTACCCCATTTGTCCTTGCCACACTATCAACCCTCACTGCTATGGTGTTTATAAGCTTTAAATACCAATCTATTCTGTTTCTGTTAGTAGCCAGCTGGCAAAATTAACTGCTTTTATTCCTTGAAAAACAAGGAATAGTGTGCATAGGGTGGCTTTGCTCCAACACAAGCAGATACAAGGTATTTGCATAGGTGCAAGAAGGTAGAGAACAACAGTCCTCTGCACTGACAAGCACTAAGATGGTGGTTTCATTGCACAATAAACCCAATTTTAGGGTGGCACCTACCTGATGAAAAGCCCTGCAGCATTCCAACTCAATGGGCTGGTTGTATATCAACTCACACTGCCAAGGCAAATTTTAAAAAAAAGTTGATGGGTGAGTCTGTCCCAGCAAACTTTACCCTGGAGAAGGTATCACCTGTCATCTCACAGCTAATATAAAGCCAACGGAGAGCACAAAAGCCAACATAAACTCCTATCATATGCTTTGGCTGAATGGACAGAAATGTAACCACATAAATACACCTGACTCAGCTCATATTAATATTGCTGGGATATTCCAGGAATGCACCACTCTGGTATTACGCATCCTGCAACTACGGCCTTGGCATGCTTATATATCCCCAAACACACCCTCAAAGCAAGACATAAAGGCAAGGACCTTGTAGACAGCATATGAAGAATAATCTTTAGCAAGCCATTGGATGCTCGGTGGCCTCAGCCCCAAATACATGACTCCAATTTGTACAGAAATGATGCTGAATTCATTCCTGTGTCTTGATTTACCTCTACAACCTGCTGCATACATCTACACTGGATTTTCAAAAGCATGCAGTGCAAAGCTAATTGTGTCCTTTTGCATAGTTCCCTACTCTCGCTGAAACCCAAAGGAAGACCCAAGTGATGATTCTATCTAAAGATTCTCTTGAGCTGGTCCCTTACAAGCTTAGTCCATTGCATGCACCTAAACACACAACATGCAGTGGGCTAACGAAACTGTCACTCTATACCAGAAACTCAAAGGTCTAAACAGAAGGTGAGAAAAAAAACTTGCGAGGCGAGCGTGGCAGTACCCTGGGTGGCACTATCCCTCCCAGGGTACAAATTCATTCTGCCAGTTCAGATCTGTCCAAAACCAGACCGCAGGCTATGCAGGTACGTCTGTTCTCTTGCAGCTGATGAAACAGCACAAAGCCAAAACCCCTCTGTGCTTTGTTGATAAAATAGTTAAGTGACCTTTGATGATGGATGAATTCTGAGTGTGGGACAATACCTACAGGAAAAAAAAAAAACCAAAACAAAAAGGACATGGAACTTCCTAGCCCTTTACCCGTCCCTTATGAGGGTCTGCCAAGGGCTGGAAATATTCTCATCTGAGGTTTTGGTACAGGGTATAACCAGAAGAACTAGAAATCGTGCATTTCATGAAAGAAACCCCATTTCTCCTTCCAGCCCCATCCTTGAAGACACAGCGCAGGAGATAAGCACTTGCCTCTGAAAGTGGCATACAGCAGTGAATATAGGTTTTATTACTTTTTAAGTTCTATTTACAACAACTCCACTATCTTGAGAGCTAGAGAGGAGTCCTCGGTACAAGCTGCATGAAGTAAACAAGATGCTAAGAGCTTTCATGGCTTTTTAGTGCTAATGACAATTAGTAATAAATAGATACTGCAATAATCTATCCAGTGAAAGGCTTCACAGTCATGCAACAACACTTCCTGCACCCTGTGCTTATGGACCACTGACCTAGTGAAAACTGAGGCACAGTAAAAGTTAAGGGAGTAAAATAACAATGACTGGGAGCAAAATAACTGAACTGAGTAACCAAGGTGTCTGAGTGTACCTGACATTTAGGCTGAGGTTTTAAGCAAAATAAGCTAACCTTTCAATTTGTGGCTGTTGCGAGGTGAGCCTTCTAGCTCTGCAAAGTGGTAGTTGTTAATGCCCTGTCTCCAGAGCCTTACACGCCTTTCTGAGCAGTACTCTTAGATGGTAAGAAGGTATACAGGGAGAAGGTATACCTACTGAAATCCTTGGGTTGTGCAGTTTGCATGCTTAGATTTCGGAGCTTGTTAACAAAGTAAAAAAGGACAGGATCACATGCACAATAAAATAAACCCCGAATAAATCTGCAGAATTCCCCACTCTCCAGAAGGGTCTTCACCTTTGCTATTCTGCATTGCTGAATTCATAGATGTCGAATTCTTTATCCCTAGGAAGCTAATTATTATGAAAGGTCAAAATAAATAGCTGCACTTGTACATAAAGCCGTTGTTAATATAAAGAAGCAGACAACTCCAATTTACAAGCTATTTTGTTGTTATAATTACAGAGCTCCTTTTGCCAGAGAGTTTGCAACCATTTGGTTTAATTATGAACTAAGGAGAAGAGAAGGGGGAGGAAGGACAGCCGTGTCCCTACAGAATAGTGCTTTCCCAGGTATCACAATGGAGTATATTGAGGATAAGTGAAAGTCAGCTCCTGTGGGCTTCCTTAAACACTTGCCCTAAAGAAGAAAGATGCTGTGGAGCCAGGCAAGCAGCTACCAAAGGGTTAAGCAGGCAGCCCATTAGAAATGTCCTTCAGTTCTGTGTCTGTTTTTCCTTACAGAACATTAAGCTCAGTGGGGCAGTCAGAAACCCCTGTGGTGCCCCCATTAAAAAAGATCAAGTCGCACATGTCGATATCACAGCTTCACCCATACTGTAATTTGTCTGACAGCAGCTAATGCTGCTGGTCGTGGCCAGGGAAGACCAGGCTGCCTTCTAAAGAGAGACACAAATCCCTTTAAAAAAAAATAATTTTGTGGTCAGACAAACTGCTTAACGATATAAAGATGCAATAAGCATTTCTGCCACTCCTCCCCTCCCACTGGAAGCGGGATAAAGCCCAGCACACTACGAAATAATCCCAGTAAAGGCACTGCCAGAGCACTAACAAAATGCAGTCAAAGTATCATCCTCTTTTTTTTTTTTCCTTCCTCCTCTTTCTTCCTTTCTTTCCTTAATGCCAAAGGCATTAAAAGAGACAAAAACCACTCCATTGAGCTAGGTGAAAATTTAATCCATTGGCCTTACTTTGCTGGGAAACCAGGGTTTGAATGAGGCCCAAGGCATAAATGAAATGAGTTTAGTGATCTCAGTTTAATTCTTAATAGGCCACAACAGGCATTGCAGATACAGAAGATACAATATTAGGAAATCAAACCCTTTCAGAATTGTTTTTTTCCTTTCGGCTAACGAGGGTCAGGAGAGAATTAATATAGAAACTAAAACCTTAAGCCAACCTAAATAGCTCTCTATCCAGTTCAAGTGCACGAAGAGCAGGGGAGATGCTGCTTGCAAACCCCACGGTTGAGGAACCATTCTGCAGCGCAGCAGACGCTGGAAAAGCTGATCTGCAGAAATTTAAGGTCCCGTTGAAAGCATGGGAGGATTTCCAGTGACACCTCAGCAGATTTTGAGTCAAGCCTACATAACTGCACATAAGGGGACTTTGAATAGTCCCACCGAAGCCCAGACTTCAGTGATGTTGGTAGGGTCAGTCCTTTTGTTGACAGTGTCTTGAAAGCCACAGATCCCTCTAAATAAGCCTGGAGTGGGAGGAAACAAAACCAATCAAACTCCCATCCCTTAACCAGGATCATCCTTAGAAAAAACAGTGCTAAGGATGCCAGGTAAAGGGATGCTTAAATCATGTTTACATGGGAATTTTAGTTCCTTTCAGAGTCTTCTTAGCTCCAGTTGTTGCAGCGGATAGATTTACTGGAGGTCTCAGGTGGAAAGCCAAACCCTTTAAATGGAGATATTTTGCAGACACCAACTGTCAGTACTGAGAAAGATCAATTTTCCTTTGCGGGAGGGTAAGGTGTCACTTTTTCCTTCTCAGAAAAAAAGAGAAGAAATAAGGCATAAAGACTGGATAACAGAGCCTAGAAGAAAACCAGCAACAAAACAGCTATTCAGAGAGATTTAATAAAAGCAAAATATTTTGAAGTGCAATGATGAAGGCCAGCTTTGAGCTGGATCGAACCCCATGGAATGCCACAGTGGCTAAATTCTAGCTCTACTGGGTGCGTTGAGCCTGTATCTTCCAAAATCTTCATGGTTTCTCTGGATCTCTCCCTTCTGTTTGGCTACGATCTCATTGCTCTGCATTTTCCCATACTCTGCACATCAGGAGCTGATCATATGACATCTCAGAAGATTTACACCACCAGGGGGCTGGAGCAGTCTTTTCTTTCACATCAAAGGCAGCTTTGTTGTGCACCAGGAGAACCTGAGTTGACTCTTCCTGCTTCACAAGAAGCAAGGAAAGACCCAGCGCTGTTCAGAGGCTCTTCTGTACCAACTCCCTTTATGCAAGCTCTGCCTCCTGCCCTGTGTCTCTCTCCTGGGACGGAGAGACCAGAGCTGTGGGATGCCCATGTGATGGAGGAGTCCCAGGACACCATAAGCATAAGGAAGAGGTAGAATAAAGGCAGGAAGAAGGGTGAGCAGTCCAACTACTTTAGGACCAGGTTACTATCCTGAGGAAGCCCATGGCAGCTGATTTCTCTGCAGTCTCACTCCTTCCCTCTAGTACCCCACAGGCAGTACTGCCTACACACTCCTGTTTGCTCCAAAGCTCTGCATCGGAACCCTCCTTCCCACTGCTGAATCATACACCAAGCGTAACATGGTACTGTGTCTCCTTTCAGCTTACGCTTATGGGCCAGTCGATTCAAAAAAATCTGATTTCAGGGATACTAAGTGCAAAAGCCAGAAAGCAACAAAAAGAACAGCCCCCCACGAGCCCCCATACACCTTCAGCACAGTTCACTAAGATAAGAAAAACCCCAAATACATAGCCTACAGAGCAACACAGACATAAATCCTTCAGGAGGCTGTCTTATCTCACCACATAGAAATTTAATCACCCAACTCACTACACATCAGGGTGGTGAAATACATCTTGGTCTTGATGCCCAAAGAAAACAAGTTCTTCTCTTAAAAGGTGGTAGCAGTGACATATTGGAGATATATATATATAACCATCACTTTCACGGAACTGTGCGATAATAGCATTTCCAACCTGGTGGCCTAATGAATACATAAAGCACTGTCCACAGTTAGATACAAAAGCATTAAAGTTGGCGGTGGATGGCTCCATTACCATTCAATCCATGATTGCACCAGGGGAATAACAATAATTTAGAAGTTTACCTAACAAATTATAGGCATGCTTGGCAATGCATTTCTATGACAAAGCGCCGTGAGCTAGTATTGAGAAGTCATTTCCGCGTTGAGTGTGCTACAGGTTTAACTCCTGCCATTTTTGGTGACAGTAAGAGCTGGAGATGCACTGCTGAAAGTGAATTTGCTCAGCTTTGATGTGCCAGCCGGCCTCCCTGTTTCCCTAAAGGTGGAGATATGAGAATAGATTATGGGTTCAGCTCAGTCACACTGCCGTGGTCCAAAGAAGAAACCTTGCAATGCAACCTCAGTTTGAAGGGGCAGTTATACATCATAACCTCAACAGATGACTAAAAATGAAAACGTGGGAAATAGGTAATTCTAGGAAAGACTCAGAGACTATCATTGGGGAATCTAAGGATGGAACAAGGAATTAAGCCATGTAAAACACAGTCCGATCTAAAACTAGTAACAGATTTTGGCTTGTACCGTTTTAGATTTTTCAGCTTTTTCAATTGGCAATAAGCCTCTTGTGCTCTTAGCTTTGCTCAGGCTGGTATCCTGCTAGGCTTCAGGGAGACACAAAATGTGTGTGACTGAAGAACAGGCTTCACAGTTAACAAAGGTGCAATCTACACTGATAATGTATTCCTGTGCGTAATGGCCTGAAAGTACTATATTCATGTATGAGCTTTCTCAAAATTATTTATTAATGGAAGAGATCATATAAGATATGGCTCCTTAATGTGCTTGAAAGACTCCCATAAACGCACGGAATCTTACTCTCTGCTCTTTGAATAGGTGTATCGGACCTAAGTTGAGTGCAGCCACGTTACACCAACGCAAAAATACTGTAAGAAAGGAAAAAATTAGGAACATCTCAGGCAAGAAACCAGCTCCCTCAGCTCCAGCTCAAGAGCACGTGAACCCACAGTCATCGCAGCTGTCACATCACACCGGGTTGCTATGGAGATAATTGCAATGTCATAACTAAAGGCTAATGTCAGCACCAGGTTTTACAAGGAAATGATTGGATTGTATTTTTAATTTACCCCCAAATTATTGCAACTTCTCCATCAGGAAGAAAATGTGAATTGTGTATTTAATTTTTTGACAGCAACAGAACATAACTTTATGGTTTAGGATCCAGAAGTTTTTACCTAACTGTGTTTCTTTGAAGGTGTTTTCAGGTGTTTCTATACGCAACTATATTGAGACAGGAAGACAGAGAATACACAGGCTACACATACATAAGCAATAATAATATACCTACATTTTATGATGCTTGTGTACATCTACACGTTGTTCTCCTAACCTGAGCGTCATTTAGCAACTCTAAGTATTTTATTAACAATATTAATCAATAGTTTCAAAACTCTCTCTTGACCTAAGAGTTGTTAAGTTGCTCTGTAGTAAAAACAGATGAAACAAAATGAAATTTTAAAATTATCTCCGCACTTGTTGAACCATGCTCTCTGCCCTTTGTGCCTGAACTGGTGTCTTCCAAGCTCCCGAGCTAAATCCAGCCAGCATGGGGCCAAACTGCTGTTTTCTTTTGGACTAACTTCAAAGTCAGTAAGCTTTTGCACAGCTCTAGTCCTCTGGCTGCCGGTAGCGAGCTGCGGCGGTGGGGCTGACAGCAATACTGACAATAGCACTAAATTGTAAGCTTTGCAAGGCGGAGACCAACCGTGTGGTAAAGTGTCATGTATACTTATGGCATTATACAGAATCTAAAATAATCAATACCATCATCATCACAGAAGTAGTTTTACTGAAAGCTCTGCTGTGCAGCCCACTCCTAATTCAATAGTCAAAAACATCCTGCAAAGTCAAAAGTGAAGAGATTAAACAACCTGTATACCTCCAAAACATACACAAGAGAGGATAATGAAAGTGTTCATCTTAACCTGTTCTCATTAATATCAATCCTTAGTTTTACTAAGAGAGTCATTTAGTTTAAGCTTATTATTGCAAAAATGATAGGAAACACTGTCAATGAGACACCTCAGCCCATGGAGGTTTTTACTGCTGGGAATACCCAAATGAAGCACCTCTGTTGCACATGACATCAGCTTCTCGGGTTGTGCATGTCACACCCATACCACACTCAACACTTCCCGTTTGTGGCAAGCATCGGTTATGCCACAAATCATACACGTGGCCTTCCTCGAGAAAGGCTGTGTCCCACCTCCAGAGCAGAGCTGTAGCTGCACGGAGACGATCGACTGCAACAAGAAAGAGAAAGAAGAAGGAAAGAAAGACGGATACAGAGAATCTGTAAGTTGGCATAAAGGAAAACTGAAACAAAGAAGGAAGGAAATTCTGTTGGAAGCCTATGTTCTAATTGTTGGCAACTTGGGTTTGATGTATATGGAGGAAAAAATGGTCTAAAACTATAGTAATGTTTAATTCTGTTGACGCAATTACCTTTCTCCTCCCTTGTATTAAATGGTTTTGCTGCCCCAAATGAATTCTAGGAAATAAGCAGCAGAGCGTTTTCCAAATTCAAAATATTTGTCTTTAAGCCTTGATTGTTGTTCAGATCAGTTACAGCCAAAACCTGAATGACATGACACTCGAAATGCTCACTTTTTCTGGCATTTTAATATCAAGAAATTTATTACCATTGTCAGTACACTAAGGATTATTTGAGTATTAGGAGGATATACATTAAAATATAATGTATCTAATGTATAAAATGTAATGACTGCTATGAGAGTAGGATCACACTCGAGTAGACAAGCAGTAGTAGGCTCTGTTGGAAGCAATTTGGCCCAGTTTGGAAAAGCTAGCTGTTAAAATCACAGGCAAATCCCAAACTGGCTGTTACCAGCTACCTTCAGCAAGCTCGGCTTCCTGCCTCTACTGCCTGCTCTGTCCAAAGCTGCTCCACTCAGCCCAGCAAGTGCCCCCTTCTCCTTCCCCAGGCGTTTAGGGCTGAGCCCCGAAGCCCTTAGACCCTTTATACCTCCTGCTTCGACACCCTGCAACCTGCCCCAGCTGGGAAAACTCTAAGTAGAACGGTTCTCCTGAAGAATAACATCAGCTTTAAGGAAGCCACCACCCCCTCAGAGTCACAACATTGTCTCTTCTGTCTCACATGGGATTACTAAAAGAAAAATGAGCATGTTCGGAAAGGTACCAATTAGACACATGACCGAAAAAGAAGGCACAATGGTGTGAAAGTCAGCGAGTAATAAGTAAGCTGCGCTTCCATAATTTCATAGGAAAATCCTTGGGGCACAGCCAGATTCTGAAATAAGAAGGCTGTATTTATAGCAATCAGTTTGGTTTGACATATTTCCCCTAATATGCTAAATTACTCCTTCACTATCATCATAACTTCCCCTCAGTCATTCCCCAGCATCTTCTATTAGGCTGGCCTAAAAGCACTTATCGAGCTTCTCCGGCTGTGACCTCTTTAAAAATGTGTTAATTCTGACAGCAGCCAGCATGCGGGGAAGAGGACGTGTACAGCACGCAATTAACCTGCCCGCGGGCTGCCACCGCCTTTCCCAAAGAGCAAGAGGCTAGTTGGCTTCTAACAAGGCTTTGCTATTTCTAATCTGTGTCCTTTTGTCCCCTTTCCCAATGCTTTCCTCCACCTCTCTACCCAGACACCTCACCATCTCAAATCATTAAATCCCCAGCAACGGTGGAGGGACAGACCACTTCCATCAGCCTTGCTTCTCACGAAGAACTGGAGGAATTGCCCTGAAGGAATGGCAACTTGCCCACTTGCCCATGATCTCAGAGGATGGAGGCATGAACCAAAGACCTCTGCTCAGGATTCCCCGATTAATCACTGGATCCTCAGTTTTATGACTACTCTGTGGACGATTTTAAGGCTGACTTGCATGGTCCGTGGTTATACAAAAATACGATGGCAAAACATGTATTTAACAACAAGTTGCCCTGATTTCTCATTTGTGGTATGATGATGTCTAGAAGTCCCACTCAGGACTGTGGCTCTGTGGTGTGACACTCTGTATGTATCTATAGTGAAACAAAGTCCTTGCCCTGAAGAATTTAAAGTCTGAAGAGGCAAATCTGTTATGATAAAGCATGTCAAATCTAATCACCATCCAGCATCTCTGCATTTGCCTCTTCTCGTCCTTCTCAGCCAGCCCCAAAAAGAACAGTCATTACAGCCCCGTACAATTTTTGTGCGGCAATCCCTGGCTTGCGTGAATAATGCCGTTTAGTATTTCATCAGGTTATTTCATAACAAATACACCCAGTGATACCTTTATAATGATCTTCTTAACATTGCGCTGTGCTATCCTCAAAATCTTAAGTGACAATAATGTAGTTCTGATTTTATTTTTTAAATCACCTGCATTCTCACTCACATCAAATAGAGACTTTTCCTGGAGAGCCAGAACTGGAAAAAGGATAATGCCTTTTTTTTAAGGAAGGAGGGTGGTGGAAATCATGCTTCTTCAACCTTTTTTCCTCCTGCTACTCGGGTGCTTGTCTTTAATGAGCAGCTCCAAATGACAGCTTTAATCACTGCCTCTGGCCACTGAAAGAGGCCGCTAATGATAGGAAAGAACAGAGGACCATTTGCATCAATCAGCTCTAGTCTAAATCACTTTTTATGATAATGCATCCAAGCGAAGAAGAACGTCTCTGATGTCTCCTGCATGATGATGTACCACAGCGCTGTCTCCTCATCTCAGACCTCCACATAAATCTCTTAAAGATGCACACACACCCCACCCTGTGCTGCCAGCGCTGGCCCTCGTTTTCTACACCATTAATGATCTACCACCAGGGTAGAGTCAGGAGAGGTTAAGCAATCAGTTCATTCAGTTTTCACTTTCTGTGGGGAATGCCTACTGCTCCAGGAGAAGGGGAGGGGAATACACAGACAATGCCTGATCTGTCAAACAAATACAATTTAGGATCCGCATAATTCTCGGTTTGCCACCCATTAACATCAGGGGCTGAGAAAAAATACTGGGCCAAATCCAGAGGATGCTGCCTGCTACAGCATCACACCTCTTCTACATACGAAGCCGAAACACTGCTAAAGCTTTACTCTTGCGAGTACATTTTATTTACACAGGAGTGCTTTCAAAGAGACTAATCCCGTAAGTACAGATTACCCCCCGCACAGAAGGGTTTATAGGATCAAGCCGCAGTTCTGTAATACTAAAACAAAAGACCTGATCCTGCACAAGACAGTGCCCCGATTAGACACCAGACTGAGACAGAAGATCTGGGCTCCATTTCTGACCCAGCCGCAGATCGAGGTCCCATACCCGAACCAGCTCACTGCAAACAGATCTACAGAAACTCATCTTCCCAAGCTTCAGCTCTGTGCACATGAAGAGCTTCAGTTGCATTTGACATGGGAACTATATGTATACATACATATTACTATATATGTATAGTCTATAGATTATGTATACTATATATACTCTCAGTGTCCTGCACAAACAGGCTCTGATTGTAGCCGAGTCTGCCGGGTGCTTCTATGAGAAAGCACCAAAGCAAACAAGAACAAGGTCCTAAGAGGCCCAGCAGCAACGCTCGGTACATTGTCAAGGGTAAGATTTCCAGAAACTCATGCAACAAGACCTACATAGGAAACTTCAATGGAAATTCAGGCTGAACTGGGTGCCTAATTGCCTTTGGCTCCTTTGAAGATCCCAGCATAATACTCTCAGCCTGGCAACATTGGCTAACTTGAGTGACCCAAGGGCTAGCTGCAGACTGCTTGTGTGCATTGGGACTGGCAAGATGTGCTGTCCAGACCAGCTTTTATAGTATGCATAATGCCCTCCTGCTGGGTCATGTGTCAAAACAACCTCTTTCTGTCAAAGCAAACTAATAGATGCAACATCAGATCTACTAGATTCACGTGGGACGCATATAAATACACAGGGATTGCTTTATTATTCCCCTTAAATAAGGGGAAAAAGAGAAGATGATGTTAATTTGATTTTGGAGTTACTCTATTCTTCTAACTGGCATAATGCTGGATGGAGGAAATTACACCAGTCTCACTGGCAAGTGCTTACTGTATTCAGTCTGATCCCTCAAAACTGCCTAGAGAGACCAGAGTGAGCAATGCCAAGTACTTTATGCTCTTGTAGTTTTGACTGACACTTCTCAGGACACACTAATCACCTTTCAGGGAAAAAAAGAACGAAAAGGTCTCCAAATAGGCAATTTTATTTAATCTACTGATGTCAATGAAAAATTCTTTTTGCTTATGGAAACAGGATAACCTTCGCAGGGCTTAATCTTCCACAGCAAAGAGGGCTTACACTGCCAGCTAAAGTCACCGGACACTCTTAATCTCCTGATTAAAACCAGGACTACTATGATTGTATTTATCAGGAGTAAAGGATGGAGGAGAAGGATTTGTTTAGTGGGAGCAAAATGCTGGCTGACTGACAATTATGATACTACAATTCTCTATATGAAGAATCCTTCCAAGAAAATTGCCTCTTTAGCCACGCATCAGGTTCTGGTGGATCATTCAGGCGACACATGAGAAAATGCCCTAATGAAGTCAATAAGGCTCCTTGCTGAAGCACACGGCTCTCAGCAGAAGGTGGCCAGCCTGGTCTCAGCAGTCTGATACCAGGGTCCAACAGAGCTAATGGGAAGACTCACAATGACTTCAGTAGGCTCTGGATCAGGGCCTTAGTAAACACAAATAAAAAAAAAAAAATAGAGAAAAAAAAAAAAAGAGGAGAACAGTATACAACAGCTGTAGCCCTCCTAAGCCTTTCTTTTTTGTAAATGCTTCCTCTGGTGGCTTTATTTCATTTTATTATAATAAACTTCAAAAGGTATATTTGATCTGCCAGCATGTTTTTCACTGTCCACCAGGAGTTCATTTCAGCTGTGCAACGTAGCAAATACTGTACATTAGGTTAATTTTAATTTCAGCTGTACAACATACATTATTGTTTCACTGTTTGGCTTAAGTGAACTCCTGGTGGATACAGTCAAAACCATACCAGCAGATCAAATGTACTCTTTGAAGTTTACTATAATGAAACATCTTTTAAAAAAAAAAAAGGGGGGGGGGGGGGGGGGGGGGGAGAGAGGGGGAAAAAACTTTTTGGAAATCTTTAAAATATCCTGAATTGTTTGGAGCATTTTAACATTTTGGCCTTCCCTCCTAAAGCAAGTAACAAGAGGTTTCATCCTCTCCAGCTTTTACTGCTAGCAGAAGTCACATTTTGGATGAAGCAGAAATTAATCTCTTTGCTGCACTACTCAACTCAAATGAACTTGGGGTAGATCACAAACCATATTAGCAAATGCTGTATATGGTAGCTTTAATGTTTATGCAAGCAAAATGAAAAAAAAAACCAAAACCCAGCTGAAACTAGTGTGATTTGAAGGTGGGATTGGACTCTGAAGTATATGAACTATCTTCAACTTAACTCTAGGAACACGCTAAATTTAGTTAAAAATCTCAGAGATTAGAACACAGCCTTTGAAAATGTCACTGACAAGTACTATCTTTGTCACAAGGTCTCCTACAGTTACCCAAGCATCCTACCCCTTCCCTCGTGGACTTCCATCAGTTCAGTTGAATTATCCTTTTGTTTTCTTCATCCCCCAGCTTATCCTGGCTCATTTTACTGAGCCAGTACACAGTACAACCCACAGAAAGGTCACTAAACTACACATGGGAAAGGCAGGAACCTCTTACACCAACTTTACCACCGGTAGATTGTAACGTGGAACTACATCCAGACTAACACGCCCTTCACCACTTTGGAGGAGACAACTTGAGCCCAATTTCAAGCAAACTTCACTGACTGCAATTCTTCTGATTTGGGAACATGTAAAGCTTGTGATTAAATAGGATTTAGCAAACAGGATCAGGTCTCTATAATAGAGCAGCTTCACTAGGAAGTCAAAAAACCCCAACCCTACAAAAGAGCTCAAGGGCATGTTAAGGCTGCTGAATTATAATCAACGTACACTTGGAACACTGAAATATTCAACTAGCGCAAAGTGAGCTGTGTATCTACGGTTCGGGGTTATTTCACAAGTGAAACGAGTATAATGGTCTCAACAGCACGGTGGTACACATGGCACACCCAGACCTCAGCTCAGTACAGCTCCCCACCACCCACCTCCCACCACCTGCGGGTACTCCCCAATACCGCCTCGCCATCCCCGCTCACACCCAGACACGCGTTCCCCGAGTAAAAAGCTGACAGCATGGTCGTTTAGGTCGACAGACTTTAAATGGCTCCGTACTTCTGTGAGACTTCTGTTGGGAATTCAGAGAGCTGTGCTTTCCTCCCATTATCATCTCACCGCCAAGATCCCATTTTGGACAAAGTAATGAGTATTTGAAACACCCCCCACAGAAAGGAAGAAAAACAAGACACTTTGTGTACACCATTAGTTTTATGCATCTCGCAAGCGCAGTTCCCCAGTTAGAAAGTCTCCCACAGCTTTTGGTTCACTTTGAACAAAATAGTGTTGGACTTCTGATGAATAGCTCAGCTCAAAATACACTTGGAGGCTTTTCCTTGAATTTTAACTTGGAGTAAATAACCTACAGTGAAGCTAATTGTATTGAAAATTCAGAATATTGAGGAAACGTTACATGTGATAAATATTTACCCTAAAGGAATTCAAAGGGAGTCTGTAACAATTTATTTCTAACCAATACCAAGTAATATTAAATTGCAGGGAAAATGCAGCCCCAAACCCTATATTTTTCCAACTTGTACTAATGATCGCTCTTTGTGAAAAATGCCAGACAACAATGTCCTTTAACCATGCAGCTATATACAATAACATGGTTTTATACTCTGCGTTAGCATATTTCATCCTAACATACTCTGCAAAACAATGGATTGATTCTGCTTTCACTTAAATTGGTGTAACTAATTAGACCCAACTAGAATTACTCCTGATCCTATTCATGTAAACAGTCTTGATGACTTCAGCGGGGCTATTAGTGAAAATAAGGACTCACGCAGAGCAAGGATTTATAGGCTCAAATCCTTCTCTATTTGATTCCTCAGTAAAATGCAGCCAATTCCAACACAGAAGGAGAAAGCTGAACTGTGCACAGCTTAGGAGTGGAAGAGTAAGAAAGGGAAACACTTTGGCCAAATAAACTGGGACAAAAAAAAAAAAAAAAAAAAAAAAAAAACACTCTTTGAAAGAACTGTCAAACAAAGACCTGGTACTGAGTTTTTCAAAAAGAGTACCTGGAGAGAGACTCTGAAATTCAGAAGGCACCAGTGACACAAGAGGCCGTGAGTGCTCAGCACCCCACGGTTTTGACTGAAGCGCTTGCTTTGGAAAAGTATTTGAGAACATGGTTATCCACACAGGATTTTTCCTTTAAGCCAAAACTAGCGAGGACATGCATGGAAATGTAAACGATTTCATTTTGAGCTTGGCTTGAGAATTCAGATCAGCTTCATGTTTCAAGTGAACCAGTTCATCCAGCCTTCTTAGTGCCTAAATTCAGTCCGTTAAGCTAATGCTAAAGCTGATTATTACGAAATAACAGGTTCTTCTAAAAAAAAAAAAAAAAAAGAAGGAAGGGGGTAGACACTATATTAATCACTACCAGAAAACATCTGTTTTTAAATGAGGTGGTTTTGATCTATACTGTTTGTGATGCAAGAGGAAAGCTTTGCAATCCATATGACAACCAGATCTTCATTTTGTTGGGATTAGGGGTCAGCACAAGGGACTGGGGGAGGGAAGAGCAGGAAGGGAGCAGGAGAAACAGGATTCCTGTAATGAATGCCAGGACGCTCACTCTATAAACACAACCTACAGAACATGAGCTGCAAGTCCACTTTCAAAATTTCTGCTTGATTTATAACAGGATAAACCAATTAAAAGTTGAAGGTTTTACCTCATTTGCAGATATGAGAAGTTTCTCTTCAAACATCCTTAATTATACACAAAGGATGGCTTCAAAACAAATATGCTGCAAACACAGACACTTATGAATAGCCACTTTACATGCACAGAGACAATGGGAGTCAACAGCAAGTTTTGCTACTGTTTAACATTTCTATATTTGAAACTATTTTAGAAAGGACATCATCATCATGTCCTTCCAGCTAAATGACAGCTGGAGAGACGGAGACAGAGACTTGCTCCCTGCCACCAGCGGACCAAGATCAGAATCAACCAAGTTGCCGAGTCCCATTCCTGGGCTTTATTTATAAAGTTATATGGTCTAAAGAGGAAAAAAAAGTGAAAAAGGGGAGTGTCTTTTACCCAAGAATCAATTCTGAACTCATCCTGCAGCAAGTGAAGGACATGCTGACATGGAGAGAGTAGCAATATAATGCTGAGAGAAGAGGTCTCTGCATCAGTTTCTTACTCCATCTTTACCTCACCCAGCTGCCATGGCATTTTAGCTGACAGAGCTTTAGACCACTCCTCTCCAAAATAACTGGGCTTGGCTTTCTGATCTTACAGACTAGAGGGGCTGAAAAGTGCTTGGAGGTAAAGGTTAAGAGTAGTTTGGATTATATTCCTACAAGTATACTTGCTAACTTAGTTGGTAGTTATGTCTACTTGCCTGGTATGCCAGAAACTGCATTTAAAAAAAAAAGATTGGGTTTATTCACACCTACATACAAGTTCCTCCCACCTCTGGATTCCATGATACCGCAAAACACATTTCCTTGGAGGATTTTGTCTCACCCATCCCTCTTGTCACCACCTTTCCCTTAAGGCTCTCTCTCCTCAGCTGACAAATATTGCCTCTGAAATATGTTTGTATAATTTTATTTTTCTGCTCACAAGAAATTCAGAAATCAACCCCAACATGTGAAATGAAAGTTTCAGGCCCCATGAAATTCTGGTAAAATATGAGAAACACAATTCAAGCAATGCATTTCCTCTTGCATTATGAAAAAAGTGATCTACATTACAAGGGTAGCAGAAGTTTATTTTTCACTGAGACTAGCATAAACATCTGACAACCTGCATTATAATGAGCATTATTATTTTAATGTTGTGTTTAACATTGCTCCTTATCTTTACCAGTACACACAGCAGCGTATGGTAGGTTGAACAGGCTAAGTGAATACATGACTCCCTCCCTCCTTCCACTCCCCTTGCGTTTTAACCATACACAAGAGCGTACAATTACAATGGCTTAATTAATCCTCACACTTTAAAGCAATGATGAGAGGAATGTTCAACTCATGTACAAATGCATGCAACCACTTCCAAAAGAGATACTCAGGATCCTCTGAAGTGCCTGAAGAAGGAAACTACCCTATTATCTTTGCACCCGCACTCAAGATTGTGGATAAGAAGTGGATTCCTGCCTGCCTGCACACACCCGCTGCGAGCCAAAGGGCACTACAGACCCTGCATGGAGTTTTGTGCCCAAGTATCTTTCCCAAGAGACTATCCAGGCATATATTAATGGAAGAACAGAAATTCAGACAGCAAGCTTTTCTGCTGCATGAGCAACATGTTCTTCCTATTTACCTCTGATTTTCCAGTCAGTTCGCAGATACCCAGGTTACACACCTTAGAGGCCAGAATGAATTTTGCCATTTCCATTCCATGATAAAGGCACAACCTTTCGTTTTGGATCCTGGACCCATTGTGGCTATCCTTACCTTTGTCACCTTGTGATTAAGGCTACAATGACATACTCTCAGTGGGTCAGTTGGAAATTTGAGCTAGAGGAAAAGGCTGCTGCCTATTTATTCAATGGTGCATCACAAGGAAAGCTTATTACAGCCATGCTCTGAAATCTACGTTGGCTTCTGATTAGTTTTCTGGTAGAATTAAGGTTTTGGTTTTGACCTACAAAGCAGTGAATGCTTTGGGCACTAATTACTTAAAAGCTCATTTCTCTCTCTGTGTAATAACATGACAAGTTGTGGTTAGTGGGTGTTCTTGAGCTGACAGTCCCTTGGGGGTTGTCTTCACTGCAAAGTTAACTTAAATAACTCAAGTCCTATCAACACACAGGAGCCCTTAACTCGGAGCCCAGACATGCTCTTTAATTTTCTCATCAAGGGACATAAGTTAAACCTTACACACTGCTAACACTCAGGCTAATGTGACAGATCCATCGCGTGAGCACTGGCAACTGGAATGTATGCGCTGAGTGTTGCTCAATGCCATCACACAGATCTTCCCAGCCTCCCTGGAAGGACAAACAAGGGCTGCCAGCATTAGCTGAGAAGGGATTAATGAGGTGCCCAAAGGTACTGTTACCCAAGGAGCGTTGCTTGGGCCAAAGAGCGAGGAAAGCAGGAAGATCCCAGTGCAATAACAGCAACAGTGCAATTTTGAGCTGTGGCTACCTTTGCAAAAGTGGCTGCAACTTGAGTGCAGGTTACTTTTGTTAACCCTTCAGAGGAGACATTATAATGAAAAGTGTAGCTCAGGTGTCACTGGTCTTTACCAGCAGCACCTTTTGCTCTTAAATTCCCTGGGTTTATTAGACCTTCTGGACTTCCTGCAAGATCCACCTTTCCTCTTAGGATAAGAGAATTCAGACGGCTGGTTATAATAACTGCGGTTGCTCTGGTCTTTCAGCTCCTGCTGTTAACCACACAGATTAAGTTTTCAAACAGCTGGTGGACAAAGGCTAGCAGTAATTTGTATCAATTTTGTACATTTAAAAAATATAACAATAAATTTTCAAAGTTCCTATGGTTTAGGCAGGCCTTTGTTGCATTTAATTAAGAGATGAATCAAAGAAGATATGCACCCATCTAGCTATATTGCACAGACTGAAAAGCAATGTTAGTATATGAAAAACATACTATCCATTCAGAGCTTCACCATCCTAGCCCCTTCCTTAAGCTTTATGCTTACTGGCATTCACTTCTCCTGGGAAACTTTCATTGCAGTGCCTGCCTTCAAGTGCCCACCACTGAAATGAAAAGGCAGGTAACAAATCATCATTAAATATTTAACCAACACCATGAAATATTGCCCAACATATCACCTGTTGCTAACCTCCTGAATTCAGGTGGATGCAAGCAGATGACATCAGTGGAACATACTGCTGCGAGTGAACCCCCGCTGCTGAGAAGAACACACGTGTGCGCCATGTGTCCTGAGACACACAGCCACATGGGAGGCGAGGGCAATTTCAGACCGAGAACCGTGATAGTCCCTAGCACAGCACAAAACATCAACATCTATTCCAAAGAGACCGCTGAAGGGAACCTATTTAAAGCGTTCCTGCCTCCCTACCCCGCCCCTTCCCAAGCTTTAAGCTTTGTTTCCAACCCTGCTGCCCTGGGAATTTTCCACGCTTCATGTGTTTTGCAATAGATCCTTTGAGCTCCCTTACACACTCAGGGCATGCATGATTTTTCCATAATAGAGACCTTTAATAAAATATTAAAAAGACTGAGTAACATCACCTCTAGGTCTACATCACCTATCCAGTGGGAACTCAAAGCAACAATTCCCAAGAGCATTATGATCCCCAGTTCCGCTGCCATGAAAATGTCTTCTTGGTATTTGTCTGGATTATGCTTCCCTGTGACCACGAGAGTTTACAGAACAGTAACTCAGATATAACTTCTAAACGCTAACATCATACACTTGTCATTTAGTAATAACTTTCAGATGTCAACAGTATAATCGAGTACATTTACAAAGTCCAGGCAGGAAAAAAAAGGTCAGTTTAATCATGAGAACCTCCTATATTTGTTTCACCTCTGATACCACTTGTTAGTCAAAAAAGGGGTTTAAACCACACACTTCCTTCAAGAAAGAGGGACATTATTTATCAGTCAGCAGTTTCTGTACTACAGTTTCTATATGCAAGGATAATGAGTCCTTAAATCTGACACTTCCAGGTTTCTTGGTGCTGAATTCAGTAGCATACATTCAAGATTGGAAAGCCCTTTCATTTTGTTCTCCTTTGTACATGGTGTCCTGGGCTCCGCTGCTGCCACACCTTATTAAAATCAGGTTAACCTGTACTTATTTCTCAGAGTCCACTTGCTCATTATGCAGGTGTCGCATGCTTTACTAAATTTCACTGCTCCAGTTCTGAAAGAACCAAACTCAACAGACTAGAGCAGAAGCTAAAAACACAGATTTACTTTTTATTCTGAGACACTGCGTCATCAGCTGGTTATTTAAAACTTTGTTCCGAGATGCTGAACCCAAGAGGCCAAGACTTTCCGCTAATAGGACTGAACAGACTCCACAACACGTTATTAGGTATACACTTTTGCATCATCATTAGCAATAATGATTTATATTTCAGAAAGCATCTGTGTCCCATAAGGTTCCCATTTTCACTTTGTAATATGTAGTACACACACATGGAAATGAAGGCATCTAAGGCATGAAGCGCAACAGCAGTAGAGAGCCACAGGAGCTTATGAAGTATTTATCAGTAAGTGGTACAAACTGTAAAACTTTCAGTATGAGTGGTAAAATACTATTAAAAAGAGGTATAAAAGTAAGTCATTATAATTTGAGGTTACTAATATTGCAGTTACCCTTGGCTAGTATTCCTGGCACTGTTAGTTAAAATATATAGGAGCTTACACACACCACAGACAGAATTAAACACACATATCTTATATACTACAGATGAGTTTCGTAAGAGAACCAGTTTTTGATGAAGGAGTTCAGACTGTTTCTAAGCACCCACAGCTCCAACTTATTCTTCAGGACATAAAAGGTAAAGAAAACAAACCTTTCAACTGATCTGTGGTTTGTGACCCACATCCCGACATTTCTCAGACTCCAACTACTCTCTCCAGCGCTCACCCATCTCGGTGGGCACCATGTGCAGCCCCACTGCTCCAAGGAGGATTTATACCTAACACCACACTGCAGGAGTAAAAGATTTGTCACCCTGGGCAAACAAGCATGTGTGTTTGTAAACAAATGAGAGAGAAGACAGTGTCCACGTCACACGCATTTGTAAAGTTTATGTACACAGTTAAAAAGTTACATTAGCTATGGATTATAAAAAAAAAAAGAGAAAGCTAGGTCTCTTTAGAAAGGAATTTTTGTAGTCACCCCTTTTCAGATCATGCCACTAGAAATCAAACACCTTTAAGGCTCACTTTTTTAAGGCCCTGAGCCACGTACACAGGCTGCGCATTCAATTCCTCACCAAATTCCACCATTACGCCCCTTTCAGCTGTGACTCCACATCACTTAGAATAACTTCACAAAAACATCCACCTTTTCAGTGTGCTGGACCTTACTCCAGTTTTCTTGTCCTTTCCAGATAAAACACAGCAAAAGTGCACTATAATTACATAAAGTCTTAATTAAATTGAAGAATTTAATGCACCTCCAATGTTTTTATTACCAGCAGTAACACCATTCAATCAGGACGAGAGGCTTTCACATATTACTGAGCTCCTAACTGCTAATCACTTTCCTAATTAATAATTACTAAAATACTATTAGAAAATATATTTAAAATACAGATATTGCCATGAAGTTATGCTTCTGTACCTACCAAGTTTAAAGTGTGATGAGCCATCAGTGGCTGGTGAGGAGGTAGCAAGGGGAGAGCTGCTCACCCCCTCATCCTGGAAGGGCACCAGCCTGCATCTGCTGCGGGCCACATCCTGCACTCGCCTTGGCAGCAATCCTGACCGCCAAAGCAAATCATTGCAGAAAGTACAAGTGGGTGCTGGAAATCTGCTTCTCTCACAGCTCGGAGGTGCTGGACCCTGGGAGCAGGGCATGATCCCAGCCTGCTGATGGGAAGATGTCCTGGGCTGCCACTCACCCAATTCCAGGATGAGCTGTTTCTGCTCCAAGCACCCAAAGCCCACCAGGTTTCTGCAACTGGCTATTGCTCAACAGACACACTCCACCCCACTAAACAACCGCAGATAACACGTGAAGACACTTTTGGCTGGGCCAAAAGACACAGTTGCTGCTGTCAGTGTAAATTAGGGTAAGAGTGCACAGCTGGCTCCTGTAATCCCACGGCCAGTCTCCACGGAGTCAGCATTTTCCTCAAGGTCTCAGCCCCCACATTCACATGACTATGTGAGACACTCGGTTTTCCCTCAAAGGAGGAAAATTCCTATAAACAAAGTCCCCCTCATAGTTATAAGGAAAAGTTTGAAAATGCAAATGTGAGAAACTCAACATCCATCAGAAGAAAGCGGAAGGGGGTAGCTGTGACCTGGCCTGGCGGTGGAAGACGCAGGGTGGCTGGCTGGTGACTTTTCCCTGCACACGGACTGCGGTAGTCCTGCAAACTTCACTGCTGTGACAGAACTAATTCAGATTTAATCCACAGCAAGAGCAAATGTGACTCCAGATTCCTTACAGTTACTCACGGCCCATCCCCAAACCCACAAAATCTAATGGGAAGCTTTCCTTTAATGATCACTGAATGACGCACATGCTACCGGCATAAACCTCTGGTAACCAAATTCTGTTTCATCTGTGGCCAGATCAGATCTTCTCTGGTGTTTTCCATACCTGAAACAGCTAATTTTTATTCTCATAAACAATACAGCACCTAGAAACACACACCTAGCAACACTCAGAAACACAACATTTCCAACCCCCCAGGATCCTAAGTTGGAGCACTGATGTTTTCCTCTTCTGCACACCATGGCTGCAGGGTTAATTAACAGGGATCCCTATGCAATTTCAATGTTGCAATTCAAAATTTGCCATTGCAGAAGACATTTAGAAAGAAGGAAAAACTTGGGGATGGGAGAAGGGAAAACAATTAATTCCTTGCCCCTTCCTGTTTCTCCCCGCCCCTTAAAAAGGTTCACAATAAACTCAACATTATTGCTTTGGTGTTCAAGAAATTTTTTTATCCAGCCTCCACTAGAGGAAATGCTGCTCATTCCTATTCAGCCAGGACTTTAAAATGACAAGTACATTAACGAGGTGTGTGTAATAAAAAAACCTACACTGATCAGGGACATATATTTACATGGCAAACTTGTGTTGCTTCAGTTTTAATAGCAGGAATGGATGTACGCTCCTTTGCAGCTTGGGACAAGCATTTTAACATAAAAAGGAGAAAATTCCCATGACGGCCAGGCACTCCAAGGCCAGCACTTCCTATACACCTCCAAGCCTTGTCTTGGGAAGCACTGAGCAGTCAGAGCCCCCATGGGCTTGCACAAGAGAAGCAAACGCTGCGTAACTGTCAAATATGGGCTGGGATAATTTTTGCTGGAAAGGCATGTGGGTGCCACGCTACACCCCTTTGGCACCAAAGGGTAAACCGACTAACCCACAGCAGCAGGGACCTTGGTCATACCCTAAGGCATCGATAGCTACTAGCAAAACCATGACTACCAAGCATGTCTTTCAGGTCTCGTGTCACCAGCCATTCCAGGCTCGCACCCAGCGCTGACTCTGCAAGCGTGGTATTTTTGGGAGTGACGCACTGTTGAAAGTGCTGATTAGATGCAAGGGGGAACAGAAAGGATGTGATGGGCAATGAATCTGCTTGCTTAGTCAGTGTTGTGAGAAGGACTTTCAAATAACCCAAGAACACAAAAAGGCACTAAAAAGGAGACCTATCTGGGTATATTAGATGGAGAATAAGGCTACTTCTTCAATCAGTGAAATTCTCCATGTGAAATGGAGGTTTATTCACCTTTTTATATTGTCATTTAATAACCTCATAAGTGAAGAATTATGAAACCAAGGTAATATCGAACCACATTTTCGTATTTCCAGTCACATGCAGTTTTTCTGCTTTGCTAACTTTTAGACACTCAGCTCATGTTCTACCCACATCTTTAAAGGTCATTGTTCCCCATCGGGGTTTTTGGTGGGGGTTTTTTTTGGTGGATAGAGATGCAACTGCAAAAAGGCTTATGGCTGCTTAAGTTCCTTCCTTCATCACTTTTCCCTCTCCTTAAAAAAAATAAGAAAGCTGCCAGTGTCTCTGTAGGAAAGGTTCTGAAAGGATTCTGGAGGCATACAGAGTCTTCAACAAACGTTTCAAAGCAGATTCATCATTTGCAGTGAATACAAGTTTTTGACTGGTATGTAGGAAGAAGCTTGAATAAGCTCAGATCTCAGAATTAAAGGTTTTTCTAAAGAAAAAGCTCTAGAAATGCCTGCATTTAGATAGGGGGAAATGTGTGCGAATCAAGAACAAAGCCCCGAGACGCAGTGAGAGTGAATAACCTTTCAGATCAAGCTGGTTTCCCCACTAGAGAGAGTTCCAGCCTGCACGTTCCCATTTGATGCAAATGTCTGTCAGAATAGCACTACTGGATAATAGATAAAAGATTATCTGTGACATTATGAAAAATGAAAGCTTAAAAATGGCTACAAGTTCCATGAAAAAAAAAAAAATTAGATAGTCTTTCTGAAACACAACAATAGCCCCTACGGTTTATTCAATACCGCAGCCCTGCTGCTGTCCACCATTGTTCTAATGACTTGTACCAGCTCATCCGTGTTCAGCAGCTTCCCTGCTGCCTCCTCTCTGCTAAAAACATAAGGTCCAAGACACAATCCCAGTTATGATTCCTTTCCCTTAACTTGAAGGAGTGATGGAAATTCAACTGGAGCAGCTCTACATGCAGCACACTTGATTTAACAGGACAATTACAGATTCAAGGCAGGGATTTCCAGTGCAGGCAAGAGTCTGATTTTCAGCTTGCTTTTTCTTGACCAGCCCAACATATCAGTCTTTCATTTACCAGAGGAGATGCAGGCTGAGAACACCTTTGCTTGCACAGATTTCTGCTCTACACTTCACCAACAAACGGACACTGCATGCTAAGGCACATTTAGCAGTGGTATAAATCTACTCCCCCCATATTCAGCCACAATAAACTGCTCAGCTGAAAGTGGTTTATCACAGAGGACCCAACCTACGACAGCTGCAGTCAGTCAGGACTCCCACCACTGTAAAATGGGGAGACTCAGGACATCTGTGCAAGTGTTTGTCTCATTCAGCTGGTGTAAATTGGCATAATTCTACTGACATCAGCAAAGTCATGCTGATTTATATAAACTGATGATCTCACCCACTGTAATTACATATAATTTCCTATCTACAAATACTGTCCTGTAACAGAGTATAGCAAGATTGCAGTTACTCATTACATTCCTCTTGCATGCTATGAGAACCCAGTCTTAATGGCACAGGAATACAATCTAATCGAATTCAATGAAATACACCTTTATATTCATGGCAATACAGCACTTTACATTAAATATAAAGTTCAGCTTAACTACACCACATTCACAGCTATTGTTTTCATTAAGTGAAAGCACAGTGGAGGTCAAGCAATACAGATGCTGTTCAACACCTACATTTTTCATTGCTCAGTAATTCTATGTTGTACTGCACAATTGACATTTGGGCAGTTGTGTTGAAAAAGCTGTGAAATTATATTGAAAATCTGAAAAACAAGCCCTGACAGGCACTCAGATAGTGCAATGAGGGGGATAGATAGCGAGACAGAGAAATAATCCTGCCACCTTGTGCAACCTGTAATGATTATTCCTCTATTCTGTCATGCAGGCTGATTCCTCGTGAGCACCCGTGTTGATAAAGCCAACGTTTTGCCGGGACATGCACACATGAGTCTCTGCTGCAACACATGCCACTTACTGAAAAAGACCTTAAGTCTTCACTGCTAGTGTTAGCAAAACAGTAGGTGTTGCAGAGTACCCGTTTTCTCACATACAGCCACATTCAAGGACCATTTCTGTAAAGACCTGAGGACCACCTAAAACCTCTTGAGCTGCAGCAGCTGAGGATACCCAGCACAGCAAGATGGGGGCCTATGGAAAAGTCCTGCTCAGCCTGGGTTTTGCTGCTTCTTGTTATCCACAGAGCTGTTTTGCTTCAAGTCCTGCTGCAGCCAGGGAGACTTAGTGGAGTGTGCATTAGAGGCTGGGATCCTGCAGCAGCTGCCCACGTGGCACTTTATTCAGGAAGATAGAATCAGTCCACTGTTAAATTAACAACTGTGAACGGTGCAGAGAATTGGGCTGATGCTGAAGTTGTTTAACTTTGATTTTCGTTGTCTCATTTTTCCGAGCAGGGCAGCGTTCCAATGCTCCAAGGTGAAAAATGCATTTGTGCTCTCCAGTAACTCTGAATAAGCACAATCACTTTTTAAATTGAAATCCATGTCAGACATTTCCCAGGAAAATGACAATATAGAAGAGCTATAGCTAAAGCCCCTAAGTGTCCAGAAGTACGAACTCTTCGTACGGTGGAGGGAAGAACTACGCTTCCCTGGCCAATGTCTGCAAGGCAGAAATGGGATGAAAACTTCCCTGACCCAGGCTACAAAACTACCCAGAAATTGTACACTAACAATTCATCCGGGGTTTAATTAATGCATTCTCAGAAAGCCACAGTACTCTAGCTGTTGTTAGAGATGCTGATTTTTCAGTGTGGTTGAAGCTTCATTTATGATTTCAGTAAAAGCTCCATTTCTTTTTTTCTCTCTCTAGTTAAAAAATGAGCCTCTAGCTACAAATTGGACGATTACAGACAGTATTGTAGAGCAGCAGTAAAAAAGTGTTAATGAGCTGCAGGATATCAGAAACAAAAAAGAAAATATTTCCCCCGCAGGCCAAACAAAATTAATTTTAAAAATTAATGTAAACCACTAATGCAGCAAGTGCCTCCATTAAATTATGGGGCTATGACATGTACAATGCAATATTTTTGCCATTGAATTTGTTATCTAAAAGGTGTTCATTGTTTATTATGGTGTGAAAAGCTGTTTTGCTCCAGATAGGCTGGTTCATTAAGAAATTGGATTCTTGCCATAGCCTTATTTCTTAGCAATGAAGCGATGCCCTGTAGCAAAAAATGCAGAGAGCGGCTCTCTGTTTAATATCAGAAATGTAAATCAAAAGACTCTAGTCTGCTTTTTAAATGGCTTTTGGTCTTTACAGAGATGAAATTCACCCCCAAATATTTCACATTGCTGGCTGGTCAAAACAGCTTCTACAAATTCCAACTCTGCTGAATGATTATCATAATAATAATACCTGTCAATGAAGGGTTTGTAACTGTTCACGCTATTAAAACACTTTTATTTCTGCTGTTTCATTCATCATACTGTAACAGGTTTGGTTTTAAGAAGGGAAAGAAACCTATGTTTTAACTGCCTAAAGAGAAAATAACAATCTGAAAAGAAACAAGATATGTACAATTACACAAATGCTAATGACTTTTTGTATTTTAAGGTTGAAATTTTCACATAACTGAATTTGATGTTCCTGTATGATGTGCTGAATAGCACCTTTTCCAGCAAAGGCTCCCAGGGGGGTCTCAGCACTAGAAGCTGATACTGAGAACCAGGGTTGGATCCCTGCAAGCGTGGGACCTTGCTGGGGGAACAGGAGGAGGTATGGCCTCAGGGAACAGGATGAGGCAGGGAAACAAGAACAAGAGATGCTTTTGCTTCTTGAGGTTGATAGCAAACATTGGAGCTTTCACTTCTAAGTAACAGTGGGGAGAGAGAAAACAAAATCTAACCAAAAGCCCTCCATTGGCATATAAAAAATTACTCTATTTAGCAAAATTAGATATTTTGTTGGCCTTCATTTATGAGCCAAAACACCCTGAGGGGGACTACTTACCAACTTTAGTTAGTAATAAAAAGCTTACAGGTGCCAAGGGAGCCAGAACTGGAGTCCATGGGCCAAATCCTGCACTCAAATTACATCAGTTTAAATCTAGGTTCTGCTTACCTTCAAAGAAGTTGCTTTGTGCTTTCCCTGGGACAACTCTGTGTCCTCAAGTCACACTGAAGACAGAAGACTTGTGCTGTGACTGATGCACTGTGAATCTGTCATTTGACCAGGTTTAAAAAAGATTGTTGTCAGGAGATTTTTATAAGCTTGAGGCAGGAGCTATTAGGGATTGATGGCTGTTTTGGGTGGTTTGTTTTGTTTTTGTCTTGATATCTTTTGCAAACATCCAGTTCTTAAGAGTGCTCTTTGAAATTCAAAAAGCACATCAGAATTTATTCAGTAGCCAGCAAAACAAGAAAAAATATGAAAAATTGTACTGAAAAATGCTCATTAGTAATAAGCTAGTTTTCAAGGCACTCACCGCATACTATGAAGAAACACATGGACAGTTTGCTGTGAGCAAGTGGGTCTTGCAGGGATCATGCTGTGATTTGCCACCTTGCCCAGACTCAACTTTTATTCCTCTGCTACTATACTGGCTTGAAAATTAATAGCACTAAAGCAGCAAAGGTTGGTGTTCATCCATGGAAGTCTCCAACATATCAGCATCTCTATTGATTTTTACTGTAGCCATATTAGTTTCTGTAGTTAAGTAGTATGCCATATATATATATATATATATTTATATATATGTGCTCTTCATAGTAAAAATTTCCAAATGAACAATCCTCCCTTAAAACAAGCAAAGGGACTAATTCTGCTGCCATATACTTGACTGACTGTAGTTTACCTCTACTGACTTTTAGCTGATAAACTGCCAGGTGAGGAGATAATTCAGCTCAGTCTTCTTCTATTGATCTGAGAAACTAAATTTATACAAACCTTTCACGGTGAAATCAAAAATCACATGAAAAAACAGGCACTGCTGGGGGACAGACCCTGGACATGAGAGCAGCTGGAGCATGACTTATCATAAACCTTTCATCAGATCTTCCTGTGAAATTTAATTTCAACTCTCCCGAAAGAAACTTCACCAGCTGCCAGATCCAACTTGATGGCCAGCGTTAGTGAGGCTAAAGGCAAGGCTCTCGCGGTGAGAGGCTGCGCAGTGCAGGTCAGCCCTGCTCCCAGCGTGGAGGCAGAAGGGAGCCCACACGCCGTCGGCGTCTTCCAGGGCTAGTGAGCAACCCTGCAAGTGGAGGACTTTCAGTAGTTGCCCACAGGAGAGGCACCTCCCAGTCCCCCAAGACAGGCACCTTTTTTTTTTACTGAAGAGGAGATGGTTAGAGGTGTAGAGCCTCTCGCACACAGTTGGGCACCCCATGTACAGAACAAGCACCCAACTATATGCATTAACTCAGTACGATGCCTCTGCACATCAGATGCTTTGGCAGCTCAGCAATGGTCAGGTGAAAAATTACTATTTTTTCAACTCAAAGAAGGGTCAGGAAGGAACAAACGAGCAAATCACTTCCAGCCTTCTCCATCAGGCAAAGGTCTGGATCAGAAGGTCATTTCTGGACCAATTACATATTAATCCATGAAGCAACACCTTTTCCTGCTCTAGCCACCAAAATGCTTATGTTTTTCAGGCCAAAGACAGTTGAGAAATGAGCCCCCCTTGCCTGAGACTGCTACACCTCACAATAGTTTTATGAATTTCAATTTGATATTGTTTGCATGTGTTAGTCAAAATTCCCTCATCTTACATTACAAGGGATCTGAACATGCAACCTTCAGCAGTAACAACATTCAGAAAGGGACCAAGGGACCGGTTTGATAGCTTTGTGCAGACATACTGATCACACACACAACGAGTGCTGCTGCTCTCTGTTAATCAGGTGGAGTAGTATTAAATAGACAATAAAAAAAATTTCAGAATGTAACAATATAGAACAGTATTTTACTTGTTTCTTTGCCATGGCATCACTGATGAACAAGCACAGGGAAACCAAGGCAGTGTGGTACTTGATGCTGATGTGAATAGAGTTAAATCTGATTCCAGTTACACTGGTAAAACCAGTGTTTGGGATTACTCTGGATTGACATCCAAGTCCCTGAGAGCAGGCTGTATTTTGCCATCCGTATACTGCCTCTGCGGATCTGACCTACACCGCTGGAATGAGAGGGGTAGCATTTGGAAGTGATGCTCCTCTATTAGCAATGAGATTAATTAAGACGCTGCTGGGCACTTCTCCACAGTCTGACCCGGCCGTTAATGGTCATTGATTTTTTTTAAACAGCATGTACAACTTTAAATGGTGTAAACTCCCCTAGATTCCCTTTCCCTACCTTCGTTTCCCCTGCTAGGGGGTTAACCATGCCGGAGATAGGGAAAAAAACAGTCCCCTCCTTCCTTTGCCTGCGGCACCAAGATCAGGAAATTCACTGCTAATCACTGCAGTTGTGATTTCTGATTTCAACTGGCAGCACGGAGAATTGAACTCTAGTCCCCTGAGTACAGCAGGCTTCGTGAGGCAGGCCTTGAGCTTGTTAAAACCGTGGTGCTGCCATGCGGTTATCAATTTTAAATTAATCTCTCCCCCCATGCACGCTTATCCTCCCCCACTATCTCTTAAAGTGGCTGCTAAAAATATAAACTCCAGGATACCTTGCTCTAAGACTTAACTAAGTAAAAATCGGGATACTATTAATTATATGTTTCCTTCAGCCTCAGCACCTGGAAAAATGGATTTCTGCACTATTTCAGGGATTTGCCTAATCCACTTCCTGCAGTAAAGCCAACCACAGCTCTGGCCGTCTTAGCATCCTGCCATGCAAATCTTCCCTCCCACGATGAGCCGCTCTCAGAGGAGCAGCCCCTCTCCAGGGCCGCAGCAGCAGGCGAAGTGGGGCCTGGCAGCGGTATGCCAGCCAGCCCGGGCATTTGAAGCTGTATGGGTTGAGTGTGTGCTCTTTATTCAACCAAATCTGCCCTGCTGAGAGAGGCCAGAGGTTGCAGACATCTCAGTTACTTGACTTATGCTGTCTGTAGTATTACCTTCACACTGCAGCAAACCTGTGCTGTGCAGAGTGGTCGACTCGCCGAAAGTGAGCGTGAGGATGCTGTGCCACACTGCATGGTCCAGGCATAACACCTGACTTCAACCACCAGCTGGCCCGACTGGGTTTGTAAAAATTACCCCCAAACCCAACTTAATGGCTTGGCTCCTTCATCATGCTGGAGTCTGACTGCTTGTCTCCATTCAAGAGCAGCCTGGCTAATATGGCCCAGGCTTTGTAAAGCCTTTGTAGTTGGCCATGTCCACCTGAAATAACAAATACCTGCACACTGGCATGGTGCACGTGACAGCACACGTCTGCTTGGACCTTCCAGGGCTTTATCTTCTGCAGCTGCAACTGCTACACAAGTCAAATTGCAGAGGCACCAAAAGGGAGGATGCCTGGCTTATGAAGGGGGATTCAGAAAAGCAAACTGCTGGCATTTGAGCAGGGGCTACACCAGCACCTTGGTGTCAAATTTGAAAATCTGTGGATGTAAAGTTATAAATGACTGCAAGCTTCAGCATCCAGTTTGGAATCTACAAACTTCTGAAATCTGTTAGTACTTTATTTGTAATGATACTGCCAACAGCCTCCCCCCTACAAAGGTCACAGCACACACTCAGCATTAAATTGCAGTACAGCAAATCCTCAACTATCCATAACCTACAAAATGATAGGGGCAGGCTGGAAGGGGAGACTGGGATAAAGCAGGAAAAAAAAAAAGTCTAGACACACTTTCCTAAAACTCACTGGGGAGTCATTTTAAAATCACTTTATGAGGAAATAATTGAGGTTCTATATACAATACTCCCTTTAAAAAAAAGACTAACACGTCTGACAACCTTAGAAAGTCAGAAGGTTGTTATAGAGAAGAATGGTTCTCTGTTTGGAAATTTAAATACTATGTGGCCCTAATTCATAAACATTTAAGATTTTATAAAGCTGGTGGGAATAAAAGAGCAAAAAAAGCAAAGCAAGCCAGAGCCAACTAAAAAAAAAAAACAAAAAACAAACCAAACTGCCAAGTGAATGAAAACCATCTCTGCAGTTGCACCCCACTTTCCTTACTCTCTAATGCTCCAACCCAGAACACTGCCCTTCAATATGCCACAGAATAAAACCACTATTGTGTATATCACACAGCATAAAACCATTACAGTGTACATCACACACCACAGCAAGCTGAATTCATACCAGAATCACCATATTTAGCATTATCTCCCTAAATCTGCACGTAGGTGTATGCAAAATGCAGTGATCTTTCTTATCTCACTGGCAGCTCTGTCTTCTCGACAGACAGTGGGAAGCAAGCACATTTCTACGTTACATCCCCTCCTCACTGAAGTGGAAGCTCAGGGTACATAGTATGGCTGCGACCTTCCAGGTCAGTCCTCCTGAGTCCATCCATCAACCTCTAGCAAACACCGAGGACAGAGTCAAACAGGGAAACAAAAAGGCTGAATCCGTGCATGAGGGTGGTAGATGGTGTAGTGCAACCGCGCAGCTCTGCAATGGGACAGATCTTCAATGGGAGCAACAAATATCATGTAAGAAACATGAAAGGCTTATTTCTTCCCCCATAACCATGGGTTCAAGTTGCTGCCTCATAGCTATGGGAAGCTCCTTCATGGCTACAAGAAGGCACTGAAGAAGCAGAGACTGACAGAGAAGACGCAGCCCATCACCTTCTGTGTATTACTGGATGTGCACCGGCCAGAGACATCTGGAGACTGCTGACCTTTGTCATTTGGCCTCCACACCTCCTGGAGCCAGGAGGTTACCAACACTATCTATTTCAAGGGGAACATAATATAGCTGAAAAAAATCACTGCAGAAAAATAATTTTTAATTCTTCTTATGTCTCTCTCTTGTTATTCTTCATGTCAGAGCTGCTCTTCCATGCCAGTTATGGAGAGAGGTTCAAGCAAAGGAACCATACAGTTTACCTCAAGACAACTCTACGTTGAAACCTCACCAAGTTTTTCCTGACTACAGATAAACTCAAAAATATCCCTCAAAATGTAAACCCAGGAAGGGACTTCGGGCAATTCTCACTGCAGAAGAACTGACTGGTCAATATGTCCATGCGACTGACCCAAACCCATGGCTCACCCATCACTCCAACTTTGGGACAGTCTGGATTCTTACCTGAACTTCATGGCTCAGGCCCGTTTCTAATTTTAACTAAGTATGTCACTCCATGTTGTAGCACCTGACTTCTTTCTGCCCCGTCTCAGTTGCCTTTTTGACCTGCACAGCCCACTGAAGAACCAAGATCAAGAAAGTTATGCCTACTGAGTGTGAGGATTAGTGAAAAAAATCCACCCAGAATGTCAATGAGGTAGGGGCATCACACACTTCTCACATTAAAATTCAGTAGGTTTTCTAGTCCTTCTGGCCTTGGTGCATTTGCATAGAATAGGGTCAGAGAGACATCCTGATTCCACTATAGCCGCACTGTTTAAAGGGTCATAATGGTGACATATGAAAATAACCCAACTTTAATTGATACCTGGGCTGCTGGCTGTTGAATTTGAAACTCCCCCTGGCCCCATCTCTTGTATATCTAATGTACAGCACACTCAACAGCAGATGCCAAGAAGGCAGCTTGGACTCTCCATTGCTTTAGCAGAGCTTTAAAAATAATTGTTGAATTGTCCACAAGATGTCCACCCTACTTTTCAAGCTTCTGAATCTCTTAGTAATGCCCACTGCAGCAGTAAGTGTTCTCAGAGCTGGCAAGTTTTTTAATTGTGTATCCCAATTGTGGCATCTCAGGAGAAGAACCCAGAGAAAAAAAAACCAAAACATTTTTTAATTTAGGCTTCTTCTTAGGATTTTACAGTTATTTTAATATTTTATCAGAGGTCCAGTTATGACTCAAACTTTATCAAGAGTAGCAGAGATGTAGGTGTATTTATTAACTTCTCTTCTGGTTTTCTTGCTGCTATCAATTCCCAAATCATACAGACAAATGGCAATTACAAATGACATCTAATTCCTAGCTTGGGCTCAGTCAGCCATGACCAACCCAATGCAAACCGTATTTCCTAATAGCACTGCTTCTGGGCTCAGGACCACGGATTATGGGGCACTGAAAGATTCTTGGCAGAAAACATAGACCAGATTGGTTTGCTTATTTTTTAAGCTTTGTATCCTCTGTAACAAGGAAGATGATGGTTAATTCTATTCAGAAGAGGGAAGAAAGACTACCTGAAGAGTTATAACATAGCAATTATAATTGCATTACTGCTTAAGTACTCATCACTTCTTAACTATCATTTCTGTGGCACTTTCCATGATTCAGTTCAGAGTCAGTTCTGGGATAGAATAAAAGAGAAACACTGTTTACCAGTGAGTCACTCAGCTGAGAAAATAATGAAATTCTGATGAAAACCCATCCCATATACTATGAAACCGTATTGCTACTTTATCTGCTGGTGAGGCAGAAATGAGGTACCACTGTGCTTCTTTGCATTGCAGACCAAGACTAAAAAGCCTATTATTTAGCCTCCTAACATTACTAAACTTTTTAATGGTTCCCACCATATCTTCCATTTATGGAAAAAGTGCTTTTAAAAATTAAATCCTGTGGATTATTGGGGTGTGTTATTAACAGAGAAAGTTCAACAGTATAAGAGTGCCAAGAGTAAGGGGATGAAGTTGTAGCCCTGTAAAGCTGGACTGAAGTTGTAACAGAGGTACTCAAGTACCAAGCGGCCACACTTGAAAATGCGGACCTGACCCATCCCACAGGGAAGTCTGCTGCCTCCCTGGGGCCTGGGTAAAAGACATTACCAGGGAACTCCCTGGTCTGGTTCAGCCCTCTGATTATTACTGGCTATTACTTGTGCAGGTTGGCAGTGATGAGATTGCAGGGAGAAATCCAAAGGCAATCAAAAGGGACTTCAGGGCACTGGGGCGATTAGTGGAAGGATCGGGAGCACGGGTAGTATTTTTCTCAATCCCTTCAGTGGCAGGAAAATATACTGAAAGGAACAGGAAAACACACCTGTTTAATACGTGGCTCAGAGGCTGGTGCCATCAGTGGAATTTGGGTTTTTTTTGATCATGGAGAGGTTTACATGGCACAGGGCTTGCTGGCGACAGATGGAGTCCAGCTATCTCAAAGGGGGAAAAGGATTCTCGCTCATGAGATGGCGGGACTCATAGAGAGGGCTTTAAACTAGGTTTGAAGGGGGAAGGGGATAAAACTAGGCTCACCAGAGATGAGCCTGGGGTTGGCATTGCCAAGGATAGCCCAGCTCAAGTGCATCTATGCCAATGCACGCAGCATGGGCAATAACCAGGAGGAGCTGGAAGCCATTGTGCAGCAGGATAGATATGACTTAGTCGCCATCACAGAAACATGGTGGGACGACTCCCATGACTGGAGTGCTGCAATGGAGGGCTGTAAGCTCTTCAGAAGGGATAGGCAAGGTAGAAGAGGTGGTAGGGTGGCTCTCTATGTTAGGGAGTGTTTTGACTGTACAGAGCTCCACAATTTTCATGACAAGCTGGAGTGCTCATGGGTAAGGATGAGAGGGAAGGGCAACAAGGCAGATATTGTGCTGGGGCTCTGTTATAGATCACCCAACCAGGTTGAAGAGACAGATGAAACATTCTACAAGCGGCTGGCGGTAGTCTCACAATTGTGTGCCCTAGTTCTTGTGGGGGACATCAACTTTCCAGATGTCTGCTGGAAATACAACAGGGCAGAGAACAAGCAGTCTGGCAGGCTCCTGGACTGTGTGGAAGATAACTTCCTGACACAGCTGGTAGGTGAGCCAACCAGGGGAGGAGCCTTGCTAGACCTACTGTTTACAAACAGGGAAGGACTGGTGGGAGGTGTGATGGTCAGAGGCTGTCTCAGGCTTAGCGACCATGAAATGATAGGATTCTCAATTTTTGGTGAGGCAAGGAAGGTGGTCAGCAAAACCATCACTATGGACCTCCGGAGGGCAAACTTTGGCCTTTTCAGGACACTGGTTGAGAGAGTCCCTTGGGAGACAGTCCTGAAGGGCAAAGGGGTCCAGGAGGGATGGACATTCTTCAAGAAGGAAATCTTAATGGCTCAGGACCAGGCTATTCCCATGTGCCGCAAGACGAACCACTGAGAAAGATGACCGGCCTGGCTGAACAGGGAGCTTTTGCTAGGAGTCAAGGAAAAAAGGAGAGTTTATCATCTGTGGAAGAAAGGGCAGGCAACTCAGGAAGAGTACAGGGATCTTGTTAGGTCATACAGAGAGAAAATTGGAAAGGCAAAAGCTCAGCTAGAACTCAATCTGGCCGCTATTGTAAGGGACAACAAAAAATGTTTTTACAAATACGGTAACAGTAAAAAGAAACCTAAGGAGAATTTCTATCCTTTAATGGATAGAGAAGGGAACGTTGCCACCAGAGATGAGGAAAAGGCTGAGGTACTTAATGCCTTCTTTGCCTCAGGCTTTAATAGGGAGACCAGTTATCCTCAGGGTATTCTGCCCCCTGAGCTGGAAGGCAAGGATGAAGAGCAGAATATACCCCCCATAATACAGGAGGAAATAGTTAGTGACCTACTATGCCATCTGGACAAATTGATGGGACCAGATGGGATCCATCCAAGAGTACTGAGGGAACTAGCAGAGGAGCTTGCCAAGCCACTCTCCATCATCTATTGGCAATCCTGGTCAACAGGGGAGGTCCCAGAGGACTGGAAGCTTGCCAATGTGATGCCCATTTACAAGAAGTGTCGGAGGGAGGATCCAAGGAACTACGGGCCTGTTAGCCTGACCTTGGTACTGGGGAAGATTATGGAGCAGTTCATCTTGAGTGTGCTCACATGGCATGTGCAGGACAACCAGGGGATCAGGCCCAGTCAGCATGGGTTCATGAAAGGCAGGTCCTGCTTGACCAACCTGATCTCTTTCTATGACCAGGTGACCCGCCTAGTGGGCGAGGAAAAGGCTGTGGATGTTATCTACCTGGACTTCAGTAAGGTCTTTGACACTGTCTCTCACAGCATACTCCTTGAGATGCTGGTGGCTCATGGCTTAGATAGGTGTACTCTTCACTGGGTAAAAAACTGGCTGGATGGACGAGCCCAGAGGGTTGTGGTGAATGGAATTAAATCCAGTTGGCGGCGGGTCACAAATGGCGCTCCCCAGGGCTCAGTATTGGGGCCAATTCTGTTTAATATCTTTATTAATGATCTGGACAAGGGGATCGAGTGCACCCTCAGCAAGTTTGCGGATGACACCAAGTTGGGAGGGAGGGTTGATCTGCTCAAGGGTAGGAAGGGTCTACGGAGACATCTGGACAGGCTGGATCGATGGGCCGAGGCCAACTGTATGAAGTTCAACAAGGCCAAGTGCTGGGTCCTGCACTTGGGTCACAACAACCCCATGCAGCGCTACAGGCTTGGGGAAGAGTGGCTGGAAAGCTGTGCAGCAGAGA
>NW_010972572.1:1395209-1425209 GCF_000737465.1 Haliaeetus leucocephalus | reverse complement strand
GGGTGAAACAATGCCATGAGTCTTTTATTTGGTAAAAAAGCAAGAAGGTGACACAGTGATCCTGGTGTTCAGTAGATCTTTCCTTGTCCCTCTCCTTGACAGCTATCAAATTTGCTTCCCAAATTCTATTATGTGCATCTCAAGCCCCCCAATTCAGAAATCGTCCAAAGCAAAATACCTGTATCTAAACCCAAATACTCTTCCTGTCTGGGAAGTATGTACATTTCAAAATAACACACAGACAAGAGACAACCCGTTCCTCTTTCTGGGAGTCCAGGTGAACTCATGCACAAACCTGAATAACTTACAGAGCAAAAATCTTCCAACAAATTGAGCAATGGTAGCTTCAAACTCAACTTTATCATGTTGTCCTGCAAAAGAAACCAACTACCCTATTTTAAGAAACAAGAAGGAACGTACAATTACATCAGGACTCCGAGCACAAGCAGGCAGTTGAGTGCGTGACATTTCTCCAACAAATCTGTGTCCCACCACCGCTGGGTTGAACTATAAAGGAGGACAATCTGCAAGAGTATGTCTTTTTTACTGTTTATTTTTTCGCTAATTGTACTAGTGTGATATAATGGGGCAGGGGAGAAAATAAACAAGCAGCCAGCGCATGTGGCTATCTGCTTAAAAATAGTTCAGATGGGCTGGGGTTTTAGCCTTTATCTCACTGGCTGACCTTGCTAATACAGTATGTAGATCTCTTGCCAGCTAATCGGCGGACTGTAAAGCATGGTTTCAAGCTGTGGGCAATGATCTGTAACAGGAATGAATGAGTGGGTTTTAGCAGCCAGGATCTGTAGCCTACTATCTGTATCTGACAGCTGTCACCCTCCCGACAGAGGCCAAGGCCTAGCCCTGCATTTAAAAGCAGCATGGCTGATCAGATTACTAGGACAGTGTGTCAGAACTGACTGCACTGAACTAGAGACAGAAAGTAAATCTATAAATAGCAGTTTTGCTTGTCTCCATGAACACTGAAGGATAACCAATATTGAACAGCAAATGCAATGTTTAGTCTCTGAAACCAGTGGAATACAGTTCCTTCGAGATCAGAAGATGCTGCCTGATGATGTAAGGGACAAGCACGGGAAGCTTTGTGGGCAGGCGAGTCGCTATCCTAGTGACAGGAATGGCTGTGTTTGTAAAAGGAAATAACATGTTAAAAAGTTCTCGGTCCTCAAGATGTTGGAAGCAACGTAGCACAAAGCCACCTTAGACCAAAGCCACTGTTGTGCAAAATGCAGAAAGCCAGCTGTTCCCTGGGGAATCCCAGCACTCAAAGAGATGCTGTGATAAAATGAGAGCCTCTTCATTTGATACCTATCATACATGTGAACCAAATTTTCAGCCTGAATGGTTGAGCTTTGAGAGGAACTCAAACACAGGGATGTTGGAACCCTGGCTTCCAAAGGTCATGGTGATTGCAAAGCTCAGTTACTGGACATCAAGGAGTTAATAAAAGACCTGACCAGCACTCTGCAGTATGTGTCAGCTCTCTGAGGAGCCGTTCAACACTCTAGAAGTTTCTGCTGATTAATAGAGTATCTGAGAATTCATAAACAGTTTTGGAAACACAACCCAGAGGTCAGTGGGGAGGAATGGAGAGTGCGATCATGAATCAAGGCAATAGGAAACCAGAATGGTGAGAATAATGTGGCAGAGCCCATACCATTGCTGAACTGTCAGGTAGTACCAGAGGCTACTGCAGGCAAAACAAGAGGTCCAGAAAGATCTCAAATGACATGATGAGTCCTGGGTCCCTTTTGCAGTAGAAACTAGGACATAGCAGCTTTTTTTGTTGCAGTTCTGAACTGGGAAGGGTCATCTGCTCCTCTATCAGCCTATGCATGCTTCTGGTGATGAGATGCAGGCCTTTGCTCATGGATGATCAGGAGAAAGAAACAAGACTATGGTTGATCTTATGCTTAACCTGGTTACTGCCAGCTGGAATCTTGCTCTGGACACCAACACACCTCAAGTCAGCAGTTCCCTGCATGCTTTACAGGTAGCAGCTGACTCCACAAACTGATGGTTGGTTGAGCTGTTCTGTTCTCCATCCAGGAAAAGACCACACACTGCCATCATACAACAGTCAAGTACAACTAAAAGCACAAAGCATGGACTCAACTACACAGATTAACTTTTTACATTGAAAATAAAGAATGAATAATTGAACATGAAGAACTGGACACAAAGAATATAACTTTTTACATTGCTAAGAAAACAGAAAGACCCCACCTCAAACAACTCAAGGTACGCAAATGTGGCTGTCTACTTAAAAAATAGCTCAGATGAGTGAGACAAATCAGTGACAAAAGAAGGCCAACCAGCTTAATACCCTGCCTCCTACAAAGACACGTAGCAGCATAGACTCAGCAAGCACGCACTCATCCTTCCCTACAACACACTTTTCGCAGCTCAAGGACTTCTGAGCTGGAGGTGGGGCCTCTGTCTTTTAAAGCTGGGCATGGATCTTCTCCCCATGAATTTGAAAATAGGATGAAGATGATATTTATCCCCTGAATTGAAGAACAAATCAAAGTCTTTCCAGCCCATAAGTTTCAAAATAGCAATTTACTGGTACCCAAGTGTCATGCTTACCCTTGGCCACAGTGATGAATTCCACTAATAGCTGAATACTTTTATCAATGTGTTTTTCTCAGCTAATTTAGTGCTCATGAGATGGTCCTCAGTGACAACCCTGGCAGCTGGCTCCCTCCACATGTCAGCAAACCTGGCACGTCTGCACTACCTTCCTCACACTGTCCCCAGCATGCATCGAGCCTGACCTGGAGAACTGTACCTGGGGTGAGAGGCCAGGTCAGTAACTGAAAGTCCCTTCAGTGCTTGGTCTCTCTGCCAGGCCTGTCATCAGGAGTGCCAGCCGCAGCAGTGCTGTGCAAAGTGTACACCTGCCCGCAAGAAACTGGGCTGGCACCCAATGGACTCCTTCCACGCAGGTTACCGAATAGGCGTCAGATGGCAATGGCTCCTCGTGCGGCTGCAAACCAGTGACCTACATTACCAATCCCTGGAGTCATCCGAGGCCCCCACAGTTTCTCATTAGTAACAGATTCTTATTTATTTCATATAGTCAGTGGCTTCTGCCAATAGACAGCGCACTCCTAATTAAAAGCTGACTTCTTTCATAACCTACAAAGTCCTATTTCCACCTCTGCCCCAACACGCGGAGAAATGTGAGTCTCTCCTGTGGCTGAGCTTGTCCTCCATTTAAAGGCAGATTCCACAGACAAAGCAGAAATGCATTTTGTTTTTTTTTTTAAAGACGGCATAAAGCAACAAAGTTTGAAGGACATCCAACATTTATGCTGTGTGCCCACTTAATATCACAAGGGACCTTCCACAGGAGCAAAGGTTTTCTTAATAAAGGGTCTCATTGGCCAGTTGGATCAAATCATGTATACACCGATATTTTGCTTCTGGCAATACCTTAAACCCACAGTTAGGCAAGTGTAGAGATTGCAGTGGCCTTGAAACTGTAGCATGGTTTATACATGGTATACACATCTTTGAGGATTTGGAGAAATCTACAAGGGATCTAATGCTTTTCCACCTATTGACATTTACAAAGCAGTTTAAATCATGCATGAGAGGCCTCAGGCACATGTAGTTCACAAAACATAACTCTGCGCTCCCAGGGAATTTAAGCTGACCAACACTCTTTATTAGAACCGACAGTGAAAGACAGCTATTGCAAAATCTGTACACGAAATGCAATGCAAAGATGACAGACTTAATACCAGTGGATATATTATGCAGATTATCCAACTCAAGCCTTGCTTGTTAAATAAGTTTCATGCTTTCCCCACTCCCACTGCCCCTCTTAGGAAATATCCTCCTTGGCTTTATCGAGGGAGCTGTTTCCTAAATTCCTTGATCAATCACCTGCTTTCCAGGACTTCAGACATGCCGAGTTAGCTCTGAAGATAAGACAGCGATGCTTTCGAGAGTGGAAAACAGTTAAACCTTTTCACCTAACAGCACAACAGTGCCATGCACATATGGGATTAATACCTTAAAAACTTAACAGCTATTTTGCTGATGAAAGAATAGGTGGGGTTTTAAAGAATCCATCATCTCTGACAAGTCACCTTGAAGCTGTGAATTCCCAGTGCAATATAATTTTTTGAATGTATGCTTTTGCTATGTACATACAAATGAAGAGCAAAATCCTGAGATCCTTGCCCAAGTTTTGATCAGTTCTTAATTAAATTTTAAAACTCTCTAATACAGATTATCCGAGAATCAGGCTTCCTACCAGGAGAAAGAGATTATATGTAATTTGATTGCATCTTAAAGCTTGTGAATGGTGCTTAATACATACATGTACAGGAGAGGACTCTGTGTTGTTCATGTGGAAGCACCACTTGTGAAGCTCTTCTGCTGGTGAACACTATTCAAACAAGTATTTTCACTGAGTTCACCCAGGATTAATATGCATATCTGGTAGGGTCCATGTTGTATTCAGCAATTTTGTTTTAAGATGTTTATTTCAACCACTATGGAGTACAGTGACAGCCTTCGAGAACTGCGTTTTCAAGTGTCCAACCATGTAAAGACTGTATTTACATACATATAAGACCCCACAAATATTAAAAAGACATTTAAAATAAATAAATGTTTGTGTACAAATGCATGCAACTATGTACATGCAGATATATGTATCTACGTATTATATTACATATGTGTATGTGTGTGCATATGCATGTATATATTATACATGTACTTAAAATTCGTAAAATATCAGTTACGTGTTCACTGAGTGGCAAATAGAAGAATGAAATGTCTCTTTTTTAACTGATTGATGGAAATTAAAAGTTTTAAACTTTAATGTAAAAAGAAACTTAGCCTTGCAGTGACATCTCTGAATTATTACTAGTGGCTTGCCTTAGCAGCAAGCTAGGTCACGCTAGGCTTGACCTAATAAAAATAATTTGCTTAATATCACACTTTCAGTATCACAGAAGTGCTATTGGCAAATTGAAATCACTGGGTTTTTTTGTGTATATAGGAAGCAGAAACAGATGTAGACTAACTACTCTGCTTAAGGGGAATCAAGGGAAAGGAATGTTTTTCACAATACCAGTTTGGCTTTCCTTTAAATCCCTAACTAAAAAAAAGCAGTGAAAACCCCTTCCAAAATGCATTCGATGAGTATAAGTGCAGACAAGCTTAATGTGGCCTATTTCCAATCATGCTTTTGTTACTGGTTGTAAAACACATGGCAGAGCATAAAGTATGACACCAATGGAGACATAAGAGGCATTTAGCACTCATATGTAGAATCATAGAATAACTCACCTCTTCAGAAATTAGACAGATAACATAACAATGAATGTTTCATAAGATTTTTAGAGCTTGATTCACAGCTGATGGAAATCAGTATAAAGATTATAATTGACTTCAGTGATACTGGATCAGGGCCCTAAATAGAATAGACACCTGCACATCATAGAGGGAGGGAAGTTAAAGTCTGTTCAGCTGTTTTGTTCCCAGGTTTTTCTAAAACACCTTTGCCATGGATACTGCAGCTTTCTCACCAGAGAGAGGGCACACTGGGTCAGAACCAGGCTCAGCAGGCTCCTTGGGGAAGGGTTACAGTGACAGTTAATCACATCTTACTGATCACAGGATCATCTGGTCAGCAACAGCAGTTCTTTAGCAGTTTTCCTGATTTCTGTGCTCCCACACTACATACTGGATGTCTCAAGCTTTTTTTTTGTGCAAAACTTCTTCAGCCATTCTGTATATTAAATCAGAGATAAATTTCCAACTGGCACAGATTGTCATCAGCTAAAACGAATTGATTCAGAAATATTGCTATCAGTTTACATCATAGAAGAAGCAGTAAAATTAATTTTAAAAAGCACCTAAACATTAGTTTTATACACACAGTGATAACTGTGATACAGGCTAGTCTACCAGGTAAATATAAATGCTGCAATAGTCAACCACAAACTTGGGAGACTGGTAGCAAAATAGCAGTGAAAGAGTGGGATAACTCATAAACTATTGAATAAACTTCTGCAAATGCCCTATGAGCTTTGAAACACTGAAATTCATCACACGTGTCAAAATCCTGATGTTGAATCATTTACATAGCACTGAAAATGGGCAGGGAATAAATACCAAGAGAGGAAAAAAAAATCCCACAAAATCAAACAGTAACCTCAAACTGTATCACAGAGGCTGTTAAGCTAATGACTCTAAGATTGCCAAGGGTTTTGCATATTACAACTCGCTCCTCTACTGAAACTCAGAAGAACTTACTAATATCAAAACAGTTTATGTGAAAACTAGTCAGAGATTATTTAGCAGAAATAGCAAGGAAGAAGTACCTCGTATCAGTAAAACTGACATGCAAGCAGCTTTCTTGATCAAATTGTAGTTAAACTCGGTCAAAATGTAGTAGCAATATGAAATAAGCCAAGATTGTTTACCTTCAGTAGTCTATAAATACCCTTCTAAGGGCAGAGCAGCTGCATTACTGAGAGAATACACATATGCAGTACAATTCCTCATCTATAATTATGAGAATAAACTATATTTCACATTTCTTTCACTTCCAGGTCTTTTGTTTGATTTTACATCTGATACAGTGGCAATGAGATGGACTTTCTGGAGAGACCAGCACGGGTCATGTGTGCACACGAATTCTTCAGGTAATTCAGCTTCACCAGCCAAGGAGGCACAAAGCAGGCTCATCTATGGTCACCGTTCAGGAGAAGAGACTGCCATGCCTCTTCTAGGTAGAAGTCTTCTTAGGGAAAGAAGTGACCTAAACTAGAAGGGGCAAACACATCTCTGCATGGATTCTCCACATTAAGGCAGTTATTAAAAGTTACTAAGAATCCATAAAAGCCATCCTCACGTAGGCAACCGAACCCCATGGGTGTCTGGAGCTGGTCTGAGGGGCTCAAAGCACCCTAGTGCAGGAAGGGTACCAGAGATGCTGCTGGAGGGCTGCGCATCCTAATCAGTGTCAGTGCAACAACCACATATGGTCCATTAAGAGCAGTCAGAGCCATGAGACTGCCCTGATGGTGCTGGGAGGACCCGCTACCGCTCTAGTCTGTGCAAACACTGTGAAAAACCAAGGTGGCTTTATCACACGGGCATCCATGCACGTGGGGGAGGATGGGTCCAGGCCGTAAACTGAGACTGTATTAAGCAGGCTTCAAATATTGGAAAATATAGTAAGACTGCTATCTTCTGCATATACAAACAACTTCTTCACTTTGGTTTGATCCAGTGGCTCATTTAAACATTTCTATCTGTCCTGTGACTGGTTTGTTGTCATCTCTGGCCAGTCCTCAGTCTGTTACTAATTGGCACTGCTGTCATCAGGCTTGGGAATGAGGCCAGGGCCAGAATGGGCAAGAAGAATAATCCCCTGCTCATTCCCCAAAGTGGCTCATTCTCATTGGGAGCATTGCTGATACAAGCACACAGGAAGGCTACATAACCATGCTGCTACCCTTGTTCTCTGGAAACGGGAGCTTGCTTTCAAGGGGATATTGATCTCAACACACTGTTTAAAAATGCATTAAATACATTTTCTTCTCTCTATATTTGATAGATATAATTATGGCAGACCCTAGAACAACATGCCTGTTTGTAGACTGCTTTCAAATTCCTCTAATTTGTATTGCCAGATGGTATGAATGATTGCTACAGATAAACTTTGGATACGTTCCATTATTAATTGACAGAAGCATGGTCACAGCAGAACGCTCATCCCACACCGCATATCTGACAATTAATGGTTAAAAGATGAAACTACTGAGAAAAAATGAGTCCCGTGAGTCCCAAGTCCCATTTTGTAGCCTTGAGAGCTAAATTTAAACAACCAAAATGTATTATGCTCTTAGATCTCTATACCAACCTCCTTGCACTTGTACAATTTCCAATCCCGCCAATAGCTCTTTGCAAAAGATGGGCTATAGTCACGGCATGCCATACAGTGGGACTGGGAAACAGCACAGAAGGGTGAAGTATGACAGTCTTATGGCAGGTTCAAGAAATCAGATGGTGGTAACAACCAAATGTCTCAACCGAGGCTCATTGCAGATGGTGGGTTTTAAGCTGGTCTTCTACATAAAACACGGATGTAGACATCGTAATGAAAGGTGTTAAACGTGGTGCGTTGTAGACAAGACGCTTGCACCAGAAGTAACAGTAAAGTCTCAAGGAAATGGGAATACCTTGAATCTGTGTATGGTATCTAATGATCATGTCCTCAATGAATTATGCAAAAGCTGAGAAAAAGCCAAGTGCTTAACTGATTAAAATTTTTCATTTTTCAAGCTATTCCACCAGAACACAATATATACATACAGAACCTTTTTTACAAAAGGAGACATTATAAGCCAAGAAATCCACAGATATGGGATAAAGAACATTTACAAGTGACACAGCCCTGAAATACCAATAGATGATGAAGGATGTCCTAAGATGTGAAAAAAGAAAAAGAAATGCTTTTTAGCTTCTTGACTTGCAATGGTTTTTCCTCTTACTACATACTGAACAGCATGACACATCTTAGAAACAATATTTATACTTATAGCACAGCTTTCATCTGCAAACTCTTGCATGTCATATAGATTTGCACACGCCTTTCGATAAACACACATACTGAGCATAAACAGCTGAAAAGGTATATAAATTACTTCATCTGAGGTAGGACAATACGGCAACCTGGTAGAGAACACCTGTACTATATCATGACCTAGAGACTGATGTGAATAGGGTTATAATTGCAACTGCAGAGTCACTTCTGCAGAGATGAGGAAGAATACAAAAATCCCAAATTAAGTTTGACTGGCGTGTGCAGACTAATAACCTCTTCTCTGCCCTCCCATACACATCGAATGATTATAACGATATGCAATGATCACAAATATCCACAAGTTCAAAAGCTGAGCTGTGGATTCAGGTCTTTAATGATGTTAAAACACTGATTTGTATGTGCAGAAGGTAAATAAGCCTGGCAAAAAAAAACAACTTGTGAAGGACACAGATTTCCTTATTGTTTTATTTGAGTTCAGGTACTGCCCTATGCAACCTTCTAGCGTGTTTCTAAACTCCTTCCTCAATCCTATCGACTGCTGTCTTTCCTCTGGCTGGTATATATGGCATAAACACAAAGGTGATACCTACCGTCAGCATCGAATCTGACTGTTCCCAACAACTCCTGTGATACAGCAACCTCAGGGACTTGAGGACACATCTGTGAGTAGATGTAGTAGCTGCCATCTGCACGAACTGCATTATTTAACTGCATTGGCACTGATTAACATTTGCTGTAACCTATGGTAATGGGCTCTGGGGGCTTTCCATGTCTGCTGCACAGTGGCAGCTGATGTCTCCTGCTCCATCCTTAAAACAGGATGTTTTAATTTTTAATGGAGCACATGTTCGATTGGCTATACAAACAGGCTAATCTGCAAAGCATGTGCTCAATAACAAGCCAAGCTATGCAGCCAGAATAACAACACTGCTTTGCCATCCACGAGATGCAAAAGGCTTCCTGCTTTATGCCACCATCGCTCAGCACTGATGGTCAAGAGAAATGACTGTGCACGTTCCCCATTTTCAACAGAAGCCCTTAGGAATTAGCTACTTCCTTAGCTGCACCTCGGGCTGCCAGCTCATTTCTCATTTGGGAAACTAAACTGGAGAGTTGACAAAGTTCAGGTGCCTGGAACAGAAATCACAACGGTGCAGCAGAAGCATTCAGAGGCAAAGCTCCAGTGCACACTGGGAGGGTAGAGCTCGGTCGGGGCTGGCACACTCGGAAGAAAAATAAGCTGGTGGGCATTTAAGCAGACAGCAGAGAAGTGGATGCTTCCCTATTGCTGAAAACAATATATGAATAAAATTCTTCACGTCCGTTCCTTCTCTCAGATCTCAAGTAATCCATAGACATTCTCCTCCAGGGCATGTCTACTAAAATCATGATGTCAAAATTTTGTGTTTAAAAGTATAGCCAGCCTCTATGATACTGCTCAGTTTTGCCTACATAAACTCAGATGCATTTTATTCATGCTCCTAAAGAGGAATCCTCTGGATACGAAGGCTGTAACGTGATGTTTTAACACATTTATGATAGGTGGAGGGAAGCTACCATAGTCACAAGTGCTCTCCCATGAGATAGCATTTTTGGGGTGCGATACAGGCCCTAACTGAAGTCCTGCAGCCAAACAGGTAACAAAGATCGCTTGCATAACAGACACACGCTAACAAAAAAGGAGAAAAATAAAGGCAGCCGCTGGGCTGACATGTATTTGTCTGGGTATCCGAAGCAGATGGCTGGGAATCCAGGAATCTTGGGCTTTTAGGTTTCCTGTGAAACCTTGTCAGGTTATTAGTTTTCCAGATTCTGGGAAACCACTGGGAGCGAGGAGGAGCGAGCGAGCGGCTGCGTGGCACTTGGCTGCTGGCTGGGGTTAAACCACGACAAAAGACTTTGCTTCCATTTCAGATTTTTTCTTGTAAGAAGCATGTTTTCCAAAGCGCAGTAGGCTTTTTTTCTGTCTCTTTGAATCGCTTGTTACCTCTGACCTGATTTGTCTACAGAATATGCCAAATCTATAACAAGCATGGGCTGATTAAACAATTAATGGAATGCTATTTTAGGACAGCCTCATCTTGCTCCAAACCTGTACTCATGACTGTTTCTGAAGCATAAACATGAACTGACCTTTCAAAAAGGTCACTTTTATTTTTCTGTGTTTTCTTCCATGATGAATTACACCTTTGAGAAAGGCACTAAATTATGGAGTCTTTCAACAGACGTAAGAAAGTTAGAGGAAAATCAAGAGAAATTTCATTCCTCTGGTCTTAACAAAGTACACATAGGAAGCTGTTTCATGGTTTGGATTAGTAAATACATCTAACGAGCTAATGAACACCTTTTCCTGCCTTAAGACATGAATTTTGAAGATGCTAACGTAATTATCCCCCTTGTAAGTGGCCAGCCAGGTCTCAGTGCAAGAACTTCAGCGCTGAGAAGTGTATTTCTACCTTTTGAACCAATGGATCCATTTCCAGCAGTGGTCTGCTGCCGGAGAACAGACCTGGCATTCACCCTTTGCTAATGATTACCCTGGAAGCACATGTGAAAAATCAGACGGTTATTGTTTCTTTTAGGTTTTTGCAAGGTGTTGGAATATTTCAAAAAACACATACAAAAACCATCATAAATTCACTGTAAACTTAGAAGAAGGGACAAAACATCCTCACACAGCAACCTAAAAATCCCCTTCTGTGAATGCTGCTAGGTCCTGGGTGGAACAACATGAGAAATCCCAGCCTAAGGTTAAACGCTCCGTCTCCCTTCCATCAGCACTATCAGACCAAGTGCCTGAGCTGATCTCTACAATAACAAGATCTAAATCAGTGAGGGCAGTATTAGAGTTTAAAGATAAAATAAGTATTGATTGGTGTGAAGTCCATGTGCAAAAGCAAGCTTTGAGCCCTTTTGATAAGAAACCTTGTCTATTTGAGAAGTCAAAAACTCCCAGGAATGTAACCAGATTCTCAGTATGCGCAGTCTACTGACATCTGAAAGGGCAAATAGAAGCTCTCTGGTTATCTTTGCATCTATCAGAATCACCCTTGTCATGTATGATATAGTTCTCAGCATAGCAGCAACCATCATAGCCCAAGTTTCAGGCAGTCTGGGGACAAAAAACCAAAGCCACGGAATTCAGGTTTCTTCACTACGCAGTTGAGAAAGCTGAAATCATCTCATCTGTAACCCAGGAAGGTTTAGTCTGCCCTACAGAAACCAAAAAGCTGCTACATTAATGCACAGGGGTGTCCTTTCCATCAAGTTCCTTAATTAGCTTATCTGCAGAAAAAACTATACCAATCAAATTAAATATTAATCACATATAAACTGCTGATCACAATCAGCTGGGGGTTCACGCATGTAGAACGTAGGGATCGCAGTGTGATTTCTTTTCCCAGAGAGTTTCCTCCTGCTCTCTTTCCATTGCCAATTTAGCAAATTGATATAAAAAACAAAGCCTGAGTTTTCCAAGTACAACACTAACAACAGACCAGAAGTTTTTCTACACTAAAATATTGAACTAAAAATTCAGTTCCTTTAAATCTTTTTAAATCCTTGCCTCTGATTGGGTTCATTAATAAACATGCTGGTTTTGTTACAGGGAGTGACATATGGCATAATCCGCTAACAGGAAGAAGTATTTTGCATTTTATTGTAGAAAACAAACATGCAAACAGGTTTTCACAGATGGCTTTCTTAGCTTCTGGGAGGAAAAAAAAAAAGCTTAATAATGCTTGAAAACAATTCTCCCCCACCTCCTTAAAAGAAGAGAAGGAAAAAAATTTTGACTGGAACTGCTTTTCAATTAAAGTAAGTTCTACTTGACGTATCAGCTGTACACCAACTTCTTTTATACCACTGCTACTTCTTTAGTAATGGATGAAATAAAAGCCTACCAACTTGCCAGTATCTGACAATATGTACCTAGGAAAAATAAAATAGGGTGAAATTCTTGGCTTTGGTTAACTGTTCAGTGCTGTGAGAAAACCACCAAAGTAAACACAGAAGACCTTTAATCAGGAGGGGTTTGGATCTCAGTAACTAGACCTCTGCCCATATTCCCTCATCACTCTGTTGGTTTGATCGCATGTGATGATGTGAAGTCTATGGTCCATAGTGTTGGAAAAATATTGTATTATTTAAAATCTAAATTACCAGTAACTTGCAATAAGTCTGAGAAGTATTTTATGTACACACGTAATACTTAGAAATGTAGGGCACCTTTCTCTTCTGGTCATTCTCACTCAGACTTGCTACGCTGTTCCCTCACCACCATCTCACCATAGCTTCTTGGGAACATGACAGACCTTGCTCCAAACTTCACGGTGCTCTTCGTGAGGTCAGATTTTGCAGGATAATTTTTCAGTTCTGTCCAGCATAATCAGCATTGTACAATCCCAAGGCAACTTAGTTCCCTTCCCTACCTGTAACATCAACGTTCCTTGCTGCAAGCACAGACCTATCTGTGTACCTCCTAGAACTGTGAGGTCTACTAAAAACAACTAAGCATTATGGTCTAGAGTAGTAGCCCAAACCTTTTTTGGATCTGATGTTAAAACCATCCTTTAAAAATAGCTGCCTGCCATTTCCACTTGATTAAATCTTTGCCTACCTCATCATGTCCAGCCTAGAGAGGTAGGTGGTAACGTGACATATGGTGATAATAATTGACAGTGAAGACGTCAGACCTAGCAGTGGGGGAAGAAGTGTTCGAACAGTTTGCTTGCCTAGGGTTGCAAAATGCTACCTTACCATCACCCACAAAGAAGCATGCAAACCCAACTGCTTGTGAATGCGGAAACCAGTTCCCTTTCCTGTAGTCTGAAATGTTGCAGCTGTCCCTTCTGTACCTTCAGTGGAGGTAGAAGTGCTCATCCATATAAAGACTGAAAGCTGTGGCAACCTTGCAGGTAGGAGAATAGTGGAATCAGGGATGGTCCTTCCTGTTAACTTCCACTAGTATTACTAGGACTCTTATTAACAGAAGAAAGAAATACATTCCCTAACATGAAGAACAGCGCATTCAAAGCTCCTCAGGACTACAAAACCTGCCTCACAATTTGGGAAGACCCCACGTTTCCTAAAGTGGCAAATCCTAGACTGTTTGTTACTGCCATGCCAGTCTCATGGGAGTAGGAAAGAGCAAGCGAGCTGGTTTCTGTATGACTGCAAAGGAGGATCAGGTCAATCCACGAACTGCAGGTTTCAGGCTTGCCCTTATGCTAAAATACGAAACAAATGTTGCAGAAGTTTTCTGCATTAGGTGTGCTTAAGAGCTCATGCTGTCTATGTGGCAAAAGCAGCCAGCCTAATCCCTGTATCTCTTTTGCATAAGGAATCTGAGCTGACGGCATTTAATCAGCTCCAAATTTACACTACTGATCACCTTTTCCATTTAATCACGATTGCAGCCTTTCAAGAAGTAATTCCCTTTGGTTAAAATTAACAATGACAGGCTGTGTTTTTACACACTGTTGAAATGTGTAAAACAATCAGATGGAGAAAAAAAATACGCCCTCCTTTTTCCAAGCTGATTTACGATATATATGCAAACCCTACTGAAGTAAAACCATGCTTTTCAGTGAAATGAGGATTTCCAACAAGCTGCTCTCCATTTTATTTAAGGATCCCAACGACTGATACAAATAGCGGTAATCAGTTCTATTGCTAATATAGGATATTTGGGCTAGGAGATAACATACTTAACCCTTAAGTGAGAAATAGCTCATAAATCACAAGCATTTTGTGGGGAAGTACCGTAAGACCCTCTCTTGTGAGCAGAAATCAAATGACACCCTGCTGAGACACATTACACTCCTTTCTCAAAAACCTAAAGGTTAAATATAAAGAGAAATTCATGTAGAGAAGGAAGATGATCAGGGAAGTGGGGACAGGAGTAGGTGGCTAAGAGGAATGCAAATATCTAAATAGGTGGGTTAATCTTACCCCAACAGATAAGAGAAAACTGGGGAAGACATGGTTATGCCTCAGAAAAGAAAGCAAGCTCTGAGGGAAATGGCAGGGCCTGGCAGATGCCTTCTAGCAGTCTCGGATGAAGGGTACACACCTACGTCATCCAGCACCTGAACAGACTCGGCAACAAAAGTCCCTGCATTTCCCAGGTGTGAAGACGTGAAGGGGATGTTAAGCTGTGGCCCGTTACAGCCTCCTGGGTAACGGGATGCCAAACGCCTGCAAAGGTCTCAGCATCCACGCACAGCAGGGGAAAAAAAGCCTGCCTAGCACAAGGCATTGAGCCAAACCGACATGTAAAATGGATTACCTGGGATCACCGAATGGTGGATGAATTTGAGGCCAACACTGAGGAGTATTGATTAAACCGTCCTAACATGAGTAAACACGAAAGTCTAGTGAGGAATATCTCTGTGTCTGGCAGTAACACCAGCCTTAGGAGAGAAGCAGGATCATGACGTGAGGTCCTGTCCCACTGCAAATCAGCAGCGAAGCTTGAACTGGTGCATCTCAGCCATCAAATACTCCCAAATTGCTCAAACACAATGTGCAAGCTGAAAATTATTCATCGTAACTATTCACTCAGGGATCCCACTGTGTTTTGACCATTGAAAGGAGAGGTAAAAGCTACAGCGAGCAGTCTCCACGGCCTTGGAGTGTTCAGAAACACGTGACAAAAGCTAATAGCATTTCTGTTTTGGTCTCTTCTTGAGATTCCATTCTGGCTTCGTGTTTTCCTTCTGTTCAGGGGAAGGGGAGTGAAGCAGGTGAGGGGGGGCACAGGTCCGAGAGCAGAGCTGCGAGTGGGAGGATTTTTTGGCAGGTGGAGAAGACTTGGTGTCAAGACACCCAGCAGTGACAGAAGGCTTGGCTCTGCGGTGCCCATGTGCTATGTGCTGTCTCTCCAGCTCACCCACATGCGTGGATGCCACACAACAGTGCAAGGGAAAACCCACCAAGAGTAAGGACTGTGGGATAACGGGGTTTGGGGTTTTTTTTATTGTTTGGGTTTTTTTTTTCCAAGGTGAGTGAGAGGAGAAGAGCAAGAGAGCTAACACAGAGGAAAAGTTCCTCGGGAGCAGAGCAGGAGGGAGGCCAAGGAAGAACACTTTCGCTTTGCTGGTTTTCCTACCTCACACCTGTAACTCTTACCGATGGGTTTATCACTTCAGGTCTGTGGATGGGATGCAGAACTAAAGATGTGGAAAGCTTGTTTTTCTGGGAGCTGGTTGGAACTACAACGGAGATAAATATGGACATTTCCTCCAAAGATTACACTCCGCTACAACTTTTTCTGCGTGCGTGTGCTGCTTGCAGAATGTTGAACTTGCTTCCAAAATAAATAGCTCCCAAAGAGGGTTTAATAGGGTTTGCTGTTTTCCAGAGGAAATAGATTGCAAACAAACTGTTTCCTGCTCCTATTTAAAATGAATTTTGGTCCAATTATTTTCTTTTTTTTAGGATAAAGCTAAATGGACTATTCTGCCCTGTCCCTGACTGAGTCGAAGCATGGTTTCTTTTGATTATGCTTTTATGTTGCAAAACGTAGGGCTCTGGAGGCATAATGGACGTCTCTGGGAGAGTGGCAGCAATTTTTTTTTCCTCTTTTTTTCCCCCCCCTTTTTTAAAAGTGTTCACTTTGGTGCCTGCTGTGCCTGAATAAAAACACCGAAGGAGGCAGAGTGAGGGAGGGAGGGGAAAAAACCCCAAACAAAATAAGTACTGTCCGCCATGCCTAGGGGAGGCTGGCACAGAGGTAGGGAGAATTCAATAGCGTCTGTGTAGGGCATATCTCAAGCACTAGACGAAGCCTGATTTCCGTTTTCTCCTTGTTATTCTGACTAGCGGGTTTGGCTTTTTTTTCCCCCTAATCCAGTTTTCTTTTTTTTTTTTCCCCCCACTGGAGCAGTGACAATTAGTAGCAGTAGGGAGGGGAAACCTTGGCAGATTTCCCTTCCTGACCTTTAATCCAGAACACAACTTGTGGTCTGAAAGCTTCCTAAAATAAAGCTCCATCCTTTTCTTTGTTTAATTTATAAACAGTGTTGATCAGAAAAGGGAAAGGGAGGGAAGCTCCCCTTGTTCTTCTTGATGGGAGGTGAATGCCATCATCTTCCTGGTATGGAGGGTAAAGCTGGGAAATTTGTCACTGTCTAGGTTAGTGGAGTATTACCAAGAATCAAACCACTGATTTCCTTGAAGATAAAGACCTTTATGTTGGCTGCAACTTAGGAATGTACAAAACATGTTCTCATCTTCCAAGTCAAAGTAAGAAAGAAAACAATCTGTTTCTATTTGTCTGGCTGTCTATAGCCCAGGGGCAATAAATTCTATTGCTGGGACAAGGATGAAAAATAATGTTTTTCATTTTTGATATCTGGATTTTACAAAAAAACCCAAGAAAAATCCTTATATGCTTGCTGCTGAATCAGCCTCCAAGGGCCCTTCACAGAGTGAACCCTAGCGCACATTCTCAGCAGACGCACTAGCTCCTAGCCCTAATTACAGCCAATTTTTTTTTTTCTTCTTTGACAGATCCAGAGAGAGGCATGTGCCTTGGTAATTACAGCAAAAGTCTGGAAGGTTTCATTTTTCATTTTCCTACTGATTTGTATTAATGACCTTGGGCAAGTCACTTAACACCTCTGATAAACTTTCTACTTGGGATCAAGACCCTGGCTATATGGTAAAACTCAAGAAGAAGAGAGGGAATGTCTATTAGCATCTCCTCAGGAGGGTTCAGTCTGTTTCCTTGGGAAACAACATCTGGATGGGCTTTTCAGTATGGGAAAGGCTGCAAGAATGCCGTATTGTCTTAGGAGTGTAACATGTCGCAGTTTGCATATCAGATATGAAATAGCATCACCACCTTTGCTCATATTCATAGGAAAAAGATTTTAATCAGAAGTCCTCTTAGTCATCTGTGGTGTAATTTGCTCCTGGGAAGACAGAGCAGCCTCTACTCTATTCCAGGTTCATCTCACACATGCCCTGTGCTGCTTCTCAGCACAAAAATGAATTCCAGCTCTTAGACCCAACAGATGCACACGACAGGTTCTACCTGTTATACAGAAAAAGGCCTCGGGACACATAAGTGACTACCAAATATCTGCCAAAGAGATAGAAACTCAAACTCTTTGGTGGCTTTTAACTTAATATTTCTTAATTAAAATAAAATTGAAGAGAGGGGAGAGAAAAAAACCCAACCCTTAATTGTGTCAGCCGTGGAAGAAATCGGAGATTGAGGGCTCCAGAGAAGAGAAAGTCCTTTTGGATTAAAATTCTACATTTTATATTTTATCTCCAAAAGGCTACAAATGAGGTTTGGGATTTAAAAAAGATTTCATATGATTTTGTAATTACCCAAGTTACTATTACCTGATTAACACAGGAATCCTAATAGTCTGTTGCGCTTTCATTTCTCCAGTTGTGGTTGTCATGGGGCTCGACACCTGTCACCTGTTCATTTACAGGCATTTTAATTAACCTACATTATGTATGCTTTTTTTTCCTTGGATTTAGTGCCTGAATTTCATATTAAAAAATAAAGTTAATAGCTACCTGAAGGAGGGCTGCTGCCAAAACATTCACAGTCGATCCTGCCACATCCATTTATCAGTACATGTCGCAGCAGCGGCAACCACCAGTGCTTAATTGGAAGAAGTACGGGATAGAATAAATTCCTTCTTGCAAGGATATAGGTCTGACGCTCAGCACTACAAATATAGTCTTCCATGGGATTGTATGTGTAGCTACAGACAACCTGGATATGGCTGGTTGCATTTGGACCTACTTTGTGGGTCCTAATTCATATAAAAGTCCTTTTGATTTTGCCTGAATATTGACAGAAGAATCAGGCCTGCTATTTTGAAAACATAATTCTAGGAAAAGGAGTAAAGAGGTAAAAATATCAGTAACAAAATTTTATTTACGTTAAATGGTTCTCCACAGCCACTTAGAGCAGGCCTCACATTTTGCCACCTGTTGCACGTGGACCGGCCTCGCAAAGTGGAATTTACCCTGAAGGCCAAACAGCTGACAGGTCAAGTCCTGCTTCCCTTTGCCAACTTAAATACAGTTTATTCTGGAGTCCCAGGTACACGCCCAGGTCTCTACAGAAAGCCCTCTGCAAAGACAGATCTGCCCAGCATATGAGGGCATACGAGGTAGAAGCATATGAGGTGTGAGGTAGAAGCAGACGCTTATTTCTAGGCAAGTCAATTAAATGTATATGAGAAAGCTCCCAGGCAGTGGGATGAGCTGGCATGGAGTGGCTGAGAACCATCCCTGGAACTGTCTGCCTCCTGGGCTGTGCAAAGAACGTGTGGGACGCAGTGGAAAGACCATTCTAACACCCTGTACAACCTTATTCAAGTGCCTGGGAATGCCTTTGGCACTCTTTAATTTACTTGTAAAGACAAATCCTTACTGTCTAAACTTTTAAAGTGGCCTGTACAAGATAGGGAGTGGCTCCTCTGTTCCAGTCTAGATCTGAAATGAATGCAAAACAGCAATGCGTATTTACTGATTCACCCAGTCATGCCAAGGAGCCATTCACATCCTTAAAACTGGCACTTCACCACTGAGGTCTGTTCCTCTCATGGTCTGACTCTTCTCCTTCCCCTCTGGGTGGAGGCAAACCTTCTCGGACTGGAAGTAAAAAATAAAGGAAATGGAGTTGTCAGACTTAGTCACTCTACTAAAAAGCCGGTTTTAATTTTATAGGAAGATACACTGTGGTTTGCACTGCAAGAGTCACCAAGCTTGGGCCCCCATCGTTTCCAGGAGAGGCACGTTTGCAAGTCCAGATTCCATCCAGAGTGACCTCCTCCTACTTTCTGAGCAGTGATGAATTTGGAAACACACGTGGGTTACCAGCAGCCGGGAGCATGTTTTGTTATAATCAACAAAGAGTTCTCAAGTGCAGACACAATGATAATAACATAAGGGCTCTAATAATGTTAGTTAACATGAAGCAGTTAAAGGTTTTTTTTTCATTTCATACAGGCCCACGATGATCTTCAAGGCTGACAGATAAAGACGCATGCATTTAAGAGATTATAGATTTTATAACCCACTTGGACCATTAACTCTACAAATTCACAATATTCCACCCACTCCAGAAGGAATTCATAGGTTGATGTAAATGCGACTGCAGTATGATTTCAGTGATAGCACCTGACTGACAGCAGTTCTCAGACCCTAAGTGGACTCTGTAGTATTCTACAAATCCTACCACCTTGGGTAGCCAGGCTGGAGGACAGCAATAGCAAATCATACCCAAAGCGGCGCAAAACCCTCTCTGCTGCACAATGCTGAGGAGCGTAACAGTGCTTTGCAAGAGACTGGGGGCACAGCACAGTTTACATGGAAACATTTGTGTTTTAAATCAGATAATCAATATACACCTAATCACATACAACTGTCCCTTTTGACAACAGATAAACAGAAATTACTTGTCAATTTGGTCTGCAAGCACCAGAATACAGCTTCCAGTGAGACATCTCTTTCAAGAACCAGGAAGAAGGATGGGAAGCCGCAGACTGCCTTTCAACACTGCAGGCATGGTACCGACTACGAAACTCTTCTGTGTTAGACTTTACACAGTTCATAGACGGGACTGGAGAGAATGAACTGTTTGGTCACATCAAGATGAATAAATATATCGGACCCATCACCTAAACGATGCAGAGAACAGCTTACCCTCCACTCAAATAGGGCACCTGTCTGTGCACCGGAAAATTGCTCTATTCATTTGAATTCATTCTTCAAAACCTGCTTCTGTTCACACAGATGCACAGACATAGCAACAGGAACTAATAATAAACCCACCAGCAGCAAACCGCCCCTCGGCTTCACACCCTCGCGGCTAAGGGAAAATTAATATGAGGCCTGATACAAGTCCTTTAAAAAAGAAAAGAAAAGGAGAGCAGAGCTCAAGAAAACTGATGGCAACATTGATAATGAAAACAAAAAAGACGTTTCATTTAAGGCAAGAACTCCAGCTTGTTTGTAACAGGAGGGAATTTAGCCTGCTCGCTATTCCTCCCTTCTCCCTTCTTTACCTCCAGTGTACAATATCTGCCTTCTCTTCCGCACATTCACAGCCCTTTGTTTGGTACTTAATAGCTAAATCTGGGGCTGGGGAAGGGAGATGGGGACAAGGGGGCACTAGAGTTGATGCCAGGTTTGACAATTCAGCACTTTCCGGGGCTGGGCTGCCTGCAGCCTCGCACATGAAGAGCCAGTTCCACTTGTGCAAACCTCCAGCAGACCCGGCACGGCAGCGCTTCTCCAGCCACTCTGCACAGATGTCAAATGACTGCGGAGTGTGGATCCGGGCCCCCAGATTTTAATTCTTAAAGGATTAATTGTCGAGATGAGCTGCACTTCAGTACAGAATGAGAGAAGAGCTTTTTCTTTTTAGCATCGACTCCGCTCCTCAGAGCCTGGATCTAAGCCATCCTTTTCCCTCTCTGTTTTGCCCCTCCATTTCTCGGAGCCATCTTTGCCTGCAGTGTCTCTTGCATCGACAGCCAGGCAAGTACAGCTGGGAACTCTCCCAGGGCCTATAACTTCTACTGCACATAGTCTCCTGCTTCAGGCAATGATCTGCTCTGGTTCTTCCTACTTCAGCAGCTATTTCTCACTACCAAGAAGGACAATAAACCCCCTCAACTCCATCTCCCCAACTGTGATCCTGAACGTTATGCATTTGTGTCAGTGCCTTTGAGTCATGCAGGAAGCATGGCCACGAGGAGGAGGGGTGTCTGCCAGGCAGAGCGAAGGACTCGAGTTTCAATCCACCTTGCCAGCAGCAAAACAAGAGCGTAATTCTTACCATAGTGCTTCAGAGCAGAGGCAGGGAACATCGAGGGAAATGTCACCACGACTGGGTGCACGAGGTGAATGTGACCCTCTAAAATTAGCAGGAAGTACCGCATCCCCTTTTCAGTGCTGCAATAAGTAATTCTCCACGAGTAGGGAAAATAAAGGCTGGAGCATACGGTTTCTATCTGTGCTGCACAGAAACTGATTAAAAATGCTAACAACCATGATTGTCCAACAACCAGGAGCTCCCAAGAGGCTCATACACACAGATGGTGATTAGTTTGGGATGGCCAGAACAATCACTAGTACCATGTTGCAGTAACACCCACAGACTATCTGTCACAGTCCCAGGAGACACTTAAAGGCTGTTTACTTCATACAGTTAACTTGAACCATAAGCTTTACAAGCCTCTTTGATACATTTTTAATCACTCTCCTCATAAACCTATAACATTTCCCTGCACTGATACACGTTTGGGTTCTGTGTATCACAAACTCCTCATCAGGCTGGAAGGAGGCTAAACGCCACCGTCCCCGGTGAGCCCGCCACGCTGCCGGTGCCTCCCCGTGGCGCCGCCGCGAGCCACGACCGCAGCTGCAGAGCCTGGGGCTCCCCGCGGGTCCCGAGCCCACGCTGCTGCCCAGGCAGTGATCCATCACGGCTCTCCCTGGCAATGGCACAGTCAAGAGATCGATCACGGCCGTGTAACAAATATTAGGATGGTTAAACTAAGCCAACTGTTTATCTTTGCAAGATTTACTTTTTCCAAATAATTCGGCTGCTCCAGGCGAAGTGAATACTTTTATTTAATGGCAGGTGCATTGTTTGGGAGGGTTTTTTTTTTAGTTAGGTCCAATACGCCAAATATTTCCGAGCACTGTGTGCGTTGTTGCTTCCAGTACTATATTTCTTCCAGAGATCATAATCTTTCTTTGAACAAAATGAACGGGTTTATAACTTAGACCTCTCAAAAAAACCATAAAAATCTCCAAACAGCAAAGCAACCTTGCCCTTCCCTACCAGGGCAAACTGCAGGGTCCCGATTCTGCAATTCATCTCATGTGAGCAAACAGGGCTGTTTGTCCATGCAAAGCGCCGAGTGCGAACTGAGGAATTAATCACTCCTAAAACTCTGTCCAGAGCCAGGTCTGGGGAACCAGCACCAGACACCAATGCTTAGTTCTGTCATCTCAGCAATTGCTCCAGGGAGTTAGTGCAGTGAAGTCATTGGGAAAGCAGGTTAATTTACGGCAGAAGGAGTTGTGGGGCATCGAGCTGTGGAAAGCCACTTTTGCTGCCTCTTTCACTGGTGTAAATTTAAGTAAATCCCACAGAGAAATCTGAGATTCACACTGAGCAAATGTTAGTAGACTCTGCTTCTCCTTTGTTGTCGTTTTGTCTCCTTTCATTGCCTCATCTGTTTGGAGAGAATATGTACCCACAAATGGATTTTTTTTTAATGTTTCCTTTGCCACCTATAAAGTTCTTTCTGCTTCTGTCCCTTACCCGTATGAGATCACTTCCCACCTCTGTGCAGGATGAGGTAGCCTGCTTTAGAGGTCTCAGTACAGATCACAGAAACTAGAAAGTCACGGCTTCACTTTGTGACCTTAAGCGAGTGAAAATGGGATGGGGTTTTAGTAACCCATTCAGAGAAGTGGAACAAAATTACTGAAAAGCTAAAAGATGAATGAAATGTGGAGGAATCAATCCATATATGGCTCTGAAAATTTAAAATGTTATAATACAGAAGTGCCAAAAAATATTATGGATATGTATCTCAGCAGTTGTATTAGTGGGGAAAATAATTCTTTCTCTGTAGAAAAATTGCACAAAATACACAGTTGCTATAGGAGTAATCTTACTACCACTACCCTATGTACTAAAAATGTAGGTTACTGTAAGAATTTAATGCAGATTTTGAAATGCAAGACTCTCTTCTATTCTGTTGGGGAGCTTTGGTTTTTTCATTATCTATTTTTAAAACCTACCACAGATCTGTCCTTAAAAGCAATTAAAAAACATAAGAACTGGAAATTTCCAAATGTAAAGAAACACCAGACAATATTTGTATTTACTTCATTTTTGCTTCGACTCCCATGTTGCAAATCTGAAGCGTAAGAATCCCTACTGGCATCTCCTTAGCATTAACTGTCTAGGAAATGTTCAAGCCTTTTTTAACTCAGGTTTGCTTTTAAAGGCTAGCAAAGACATTAGATTATATATCGTTTAGCTTAATATCACATTGGCTGTACGAGCTAGCCTTACAGAGACGCAACAACTTTCACAATGTGTGTGGGGGACTTGCACACCTAGTCCTCATCTTACACTCCCCTGCAATGGTGCCGGGACCTTTCACGCTCCTATGCAGCTCTACAATTTGTCTTCCTTTAAGACCCAAGATACTAAATGAAACCGAAAAATACTTGACAGCAGTTTGGTGGTTGGCGTGTCAAGACCGCCCACCAGCGTGCTGGCCAGCGCTGTCTCCGTTGCTTCCCTGCACGCTCTTCTGTCTGTGCATCCATCTGTTTCCTACCTCCATTGAAATGGTGAGATCATGGCAGGGACTATCTTTGTTTTGTGACTGTTCAGCACCTACCAAAAGGGGCTCTCGTCTGTCCCTGGAGATCCAGGGAACTATGGGAATTCGATATTGATGACGGCATCCAAAGTGAAAGGAGTCTTAACGGTGTGAAGACCACTGGAAGACTGCTTGAGTGGCTGTGAGCTCCAGCCCCTGGGGCAGAAGTACATGGTTGATATGATGTAGCAACAACTCACCCTGTCACACTGGAGCTCAGTAATTCATGCTGGTGACCAAACTGCATGTTTGGTCTAACGCAGCAAATCCACAGCAGGGATGAAAACAGAACCCGTACCAGCCAAATCCCTGCTCTTGTGCCTCAACCAGCAGATCACGCTTTCTCCTCGATGAAACTCCTTCCACATAACACCAAAGCTTTGGGCCCTGTTTTCCAGAGGCACATATTAACATAGAGAAACTCTTCCCCACCCAACTTGCATAGCTAAGAATGCATTGCCCAATCCAGCAGTCAGAAGGAAAGCAACATGATTAATGGAAATGTGCCTTGTGTACTCGTAAGCTCTCTCTATTCCCCCACCCACACATATACATAAACTTTTACAGCTTTGGCTACTTAAGATCTTAACCAGACAATCTGCGTGGGGTTATAAACTATGGTAGGAACCCTCAGGCAACAGGGTCCCTACATTAGCAACCACTCTGTATTGAACAATTATATTGATACTCATCAATCATTCACTTGAAAAGAAGAAGAAAATATATTAAAAGGGACTGCAGGGGATTTATCTTCCCATACTGATAAATTGTTAAAAATTAATGAACTAGAGCAACTCTGAAGGCCGTATAAAGCAAACCCTAAAAAAACCCCCAACCACCACAAAATCCCCACAGGCCCTCAGAAAGCTCTTAAAGGGTGCTTCTGTGGTAAAGATACTTTGTCCTCTCTGGCCTGCTGGGATTTTTGCTTTTGTTTTTGTACATGTCTACTAGTGTCAATGACATTCTTCATCCACTGGTCTTTTCCTGGCATTTTGCATCCCAGGCACAGACTCACTTTTTAGTTTGTTCCTGGAGGAAGGGAACAAAGATGCCACAGTTTGAAATCCCCATTCACCAAGCAGTTTTGACCTGCATATGGGTACTATTCTTAATTTGGCAGAAAGCTATTTAAGAAACTTCCCACCCTTTTCTATCCTTTAAACTGTCAAATCCTGCAGCACGGCTACAACCACGAAATTCAGCAAGGTGCCCAAACTTTGTGCAATGCAAACCTCCCTGGCAGCTTACAAATAGCCTGAGGGCTGTGCTTAGCTCACATTAAATGGAACAGATTGCAGCTGCCTTTTCTATCATACAAAGTTGTGGGCATGGAGATCAGAGGTCCCATCATTCACTGCTCTGTAAAGTCCCTGTCGCTCTATTTGCTCTATCTTTGCCTATGTCATTCCTGATCATCAAAAACATGTTCATTTTACTTACCCTTTTATCTGACTGGAGCATACTCATATCCAGTAATAACAAAGAAATTTTATGAATGCTGTCCATTCCCTGGTGCAAATGGAGATTATGGCACTTTCATTTTCTTCTTCTCTAGTGTTGCATAAAGGAATGACGTTATTGTTTTGCAAACTCAAGTATATGCTTTGTTTTGTACACTCTGTAAGAACTTTGCACACGTGCCCTTGCATCTATTGATCAAAATGCATAACGGATCACTGCAAAGGAGATCAGATTCAAACACTGCACGCTGCTGACTTCTCATGGCAAGTGGGATTGCTAGTGGGAATATATATGTATGTGTTGTGGATAAACTGGTGAAAATATTTACGTGCTGAAAGTGCAAACCTATGTTGACAAAGCTGAAACTCATGTTCCTACCCTTCATCCCTTTCATGAGTAAAAGAAACTGAAAGAAAACTAAAGGAAAACAACCAATCAACAAACAAAAAAAACAACGGAGATTTGTTAGTAATATCAAAATGAAAGATTCCATTCTGAATGCGATTATGAAAATAAAGGGGTTTTGCAGATTGAAAAACAGTTACTTGTAGTCACTCCTGCTGAGATTTTTCACCAAAAAAACCCACCACACAAAAAACCCACCATAAACAATTCCTTTTTAACGTGCATGACAGAACTCCAAACATTGTAATTCCATATTTTTACTAGATAACAGTGTTTCATTTTCATAGAAAAGGTAGTGAAGCTTTGTCCCAAATGAAATTAATCCAAATACAGTGAAATCTATTTACAATCAAATCATGTTTTTCTCAGTCAACTTTGGACTACAATATATTCAAACACAATTTTTCCTTCCTACTCCCCTGAATGGAGTTTTTTCTATGAACACTCTCTTGAGAAACACCCACTCCCACCCTTCATGTGTCCATGGCAGTAACAGGCAAAAACCTAGAAGACTAAACATACAAGATCAGAAGTATTCAGATTGAAAATAAAATTAAAAAACCCCACACGTTTGCACATACATATGTGTCTTTGTACATACCAGACCACGTGTACTAAAGGACACAAAGATTGATTTAATTTTGAGCTGCTCACAGATGGTAACTTCCCATCCTTGCTCCCATGAATCATTTAAGCCTTACTCTGAAGCCTCCCAAATAAGACTTAAGCGATGCAAGGGGCCTTGAGCTAGCCCCTTTGCACACAGGTGAAATCCACCTAAATTCTTCATTATGTAGGGGAAAAAATGAGGCCTATCTAATAAAATTAATAGCAATAATAACACTTTGCATTTCTAAAATGCCTTCCAGCTCAGGAACTCAAGGCTTGATAATTAACGTCTCTTTAATTTTATTTCTATCGATTAAAGATCCAGCGGAACAAAAAAAGAGTCTATTAACAAAAGCTAATGTGATTTTCAATAGGAGTTCGTTAAAGTGAGGAGCAGTAATCTTGCCACTTCAGCTGTAACAGACAGACATCTAGACTGTACATATGTCCATACACTCCCTAAATTAGCACACCCTCCACTCAGCGGTTGTTCTGGGAAATTAGGCGGTTGTGTATAACTGTAATGAGGTCATACAGGGTCTGATCTCCACTGGGATTTAATTAACTCTGAATCTTATAAATATTGTGCTGAATTATAGTTAAATTTGCATAAAGGTTAGAATCAAGCTGGACCAGCCCCATTTACCAGAATGGGCTAAAAATAAAACCTCAGAGTAAAGATCTTTTAAACAATGTTTTTGTATTGCAGTACAGTCTTGTTTTGATCTGGGCCTGAAAATATATTTAAGGGGAAGGAAGGTTGAGTGGGAGGGGGAGAAGGCAGCTATATTTCAAACAGGCTTTCTAGATAACTTCAAACAGACTAATAGAATGGTGGTTTGCAGCCCTGAGATAACCCGTTCCTCCAATGGCCTTACACTCAGTGAAAGGAGATTGTATCAAGTATATACACAGCTATCAAGAAATCTTTTCCTCTTTTTTATTTTTATTATTAAAGTAATGCCAGATGTAAAATATCATTGCCAGGCAGACCAGAATGACAAAAATGGTTAAGGAGGAGGCAAAAGCGATATCCATAGGAGGCTCTGCTCCAGAGGAAAGCAGGTCTGTAGTCTCCTTTCCTAAAATTCTTGCTCAGATTTTACCAAAGCACAAGTCCCACTGTTTCTGAGGAGAACCAAGTGAAGATAACACAGGGACTTCAAGACTTGGGCCCACTTTACGACATGTACTCACAACCCTCAATTAACTTAAAACTACTGTAGTCCTAAGCAAAGCATTTCCACGCTAAGTGGAACAATGCGGAGCCGACATAGCCATGCCTAGTTGTTTCTTGGCCACTGAGGCAAGAGGGATAATGCTGGGAAAGGAGACAACCAGCGTGGTGCAGCCGTCTTGGTTTGCAGACTCTGGGCTGCAAGGGCAATCCAAGGTCAGCTGGAAAGGCCACTGGTCTTTCCCGTCCGTCCCTCCATCTCCTGTGCCTACATGCTGTGGCTGGTGCATTGCTTGCTTCTAGTGGGTAGAAACAGCAGCACCCTCTCTCATGATGGCTGCGCACCACCACGGAACTTTCACCCGAGAGCCATATCATTTGCAGGCAATATCCCTGCTTGCTGAGGTTCACCCAGCAGCACCTTGCCAGCCAAGCCAGACTGCTAATCTTCTGTCAGCAGGACCCTGCTGGCATGTCCTTCTGTCCTTTCCTGCAGCAGTCCCACAGATGTGAGCCAACCTCCATTTCCTGGCCAGCCTGTCAGACAGCAAGGAACTAGGTGAGCTCCGATGCCCCTGCCAATATGCTCCATAAGCTCCAAGTGAGTTTTTCTCTCTGCCAATATGTACAGTGCTGTTCAAGAACAGCTCTGTATGCTGGTCACATGCTCTTGGATCTGCTCAAGGATTGTCCCTGAAAACCATCTGGCACCACTGTCAGCCAAGGCATGCCACAAATTGCAAAGCAGAGCTTGCATCACAGTCATTTATCCCAGTTCATGAGCTGACATGGGCACAGAACAGAGGAGGAAGGGACAACCTGTAGAAATCAGTGGATGGATGAGGCCATCAGGAGATGTTATAGTACCCGGAGCAACCTTGCTAAGTGAGGTGAGAAAGAATAAAGCTCTCTGTTGCCAAACCTGCACTGGAAGCTTCAGGACAGATTCACCCCGCCGGGTTGGATCACACTCCTTTATGTTCCACGTTATCTGGCACTGCACTCTTATGGACGTGCTGGAGCAATTGCCTCTTTCGTCCCTTGCCTTGCTACATTGCTGGGTGGGGAATGCTTTAGAAATGATTTTAGGTAACCAGACTGAGCAATACAATCTATAAAGCAGCTGAAAAGTGTAATTTGCATCAAAATATGAACAAGAAATAAATTTTGTTAACGAGACTCATTAACGAAGAAGATGCCTTATTTTCTATGACAGTTGCATGGAAAACAATCTTCAGCAGGGCTGCGACCAGAGTGGGTCAAGGAAATTACCAAAACAGGACAAACACACCAAGGCCCACCCTGGAAGTACAATTCACACAGGAGGAGGGGATTACTGGAATGAGCTGGAACGACAGGCAAAGACCTGCTCTGAACATCAAAATGTCTTGCTGTGACTCTGCTCACAATGTAATTCACTTCATAAAGCAGCACAAGACAGGAAACCGTAAGGAAAATCAGTCTGTAATGCTTGTTCTAGAACTGTCTATGTGTCAGCTGCAGCTTCACAATCTCCTTCTATTTCCTTCCCTATGATCATATCAAATACTTACAAAAAATTAAGGAATGGGAAACATAACAGTTCTCTGAGTTATGCTGCACATTCAGAGTCATGTGTAAAGTGCAGCATTAATATTATACCCATAAATATTTACCTGAAAGCAGAGTTACGCTTCCATACCTCAATGGTTTGTCAATATGTCTCATTGCCAGCTACAGTTCTGCAGCAAATCAGTAAAGCCATGGACCAAAGGAAACCCTCTTGAGCTTCAGGGAATCCTACAACACTTTTCGCTCCCTGCATGTATTATTGTTATCATTATTACAAAGCAAAATTGTAACACTTATGGCTCATTTTGGCCAGAGAACATGCAGCTGCTTTGTTTTGGGAAGTGGCATCTAAAATTGGTACCTTCCTCTTCAGTCTTGTTCCTTCCCTTGTGAAAATCCCCTAAGTGCATGTTGGGCATCAAGTTCAACCTGTCCTGTGGCCTTCCCCTGGACTTCTACTAGGGAGCAATTTTCAACTACTGGACTTCTCCACAGTTGAAACCTGCTTAGTGTTATGGGCAAAATAACTTAGTCTTTGCCCAGCTCTGCATCAGCATGCACACCCACTTCTCTCTGCACCATGTCTTTATGAATAGGAACTATTGTATGTAGGCTGAAGTCCTTTGCCAACATGGGTCTACAGCTAAGCAAAATCCATCAACCTCATGCCATTCATGTCCAGAGTGGGAAAGTATTTTAATGTGATTGTGAATTAAGCAAGGAAAACGAGAACGGGAAAAAAATAGCCTTAGGAAGTCTTTTCAAATATAGGACCCAAAACTAACATTTGGAAATTTCCA
>NW_010972572.1:1327709-1390209 GCF_000737465.1 Haliaeetus leucocephalus | reverse complement strand
ACAGTCCTACTATCCTCCCTGGAAAGGCATTTCTCTTAGTTTAGGTGATTCTTTCAAGGCACGTAGAGGTACTTCTCCCTTTCTTTCCATTAGTCACTATTCATCCAGGTGGAGCTTTTGCTACCTATGAGAAGTATTCCCAGAAAACCCATCAACTTTGTTTCAGACACTCAGATGCTCCATACTGCAATTGGAAGTCTGTGATATGGTAGATTTGGGGGGAAAAGTGTGCAGCTCTAAACCAAAGGAGAAAGCATAACTACTTCGTTGGCAGAGCACAGAATGGCTTTGCAGATTTTAAACCTGGCTTTGCCCCTGTTTATCATAGGACACTGGGGAAGTCATAGCATACCTCAGTTCCTCTACTTGTAACAGAAGGATGAGAGTATCAGCATACTTTGCTGAAAAAAATTCAAATCTGTGAAAAAAATGCACACTAGTATCATCCTATGAAGAATGTTTTTAAATGCTGGAAGTACCAGGCCATATTTTCATATTCATTACTATAAGATGACCACTTTGTCATATCTTCTAGGAATGAATATTTTATTTGAATTGGGCAGGAGCAAACTAGCAAGAAATATTTATGTTTCTATCTTGGCTGTGGGGGCAAAGGTGATGCCTGATCCACAGCGAGATCAGGATGACAATACTTGATCCAGCATGCAGTCCTCCAGGACAAAGTTATCACTTTTAAATTTTTTACTACATTTGAGTCAGCAGGGTTTCTAGCACATTAGCACTTCATGTCATATGACCATGGATTTTTTAAAATCCAGAATTAAGTGCCTAAACCAAGATTCACCTTCCATGGAACCACTGCCTTAGTTCTTCTTCGTCTGATAGAAAGAATATCAGCACCGGAATAACCTACATCTGACATAACCTTGTGTTTTAGTAATACAGTATTAAAGTTGAATTTGTGACTTTTCCCATGAAGTCACTAAAGAGAGGAGGTTGTTCACACCGTATGATGACACAAGAAAAAATATGTGGCACGTGTAATAGAAAACTCCCGCTAAAACAGAGAGAGCAGAGATGTGAGGAAGCAACATGAGCCTTCACAGCACAGTTTTAGCATCACAAGGCAACACTGAGCATGTTAGAATAGACGACAATGAGTTTTAAACTGGGTAACACCTGAAATTAAATGGGTCTGCTTTCAGTTACACCAGTACCAACCAGAGGGCAGGTCCCTCACTGTGGAAGAGACCAGAAGCATTGCTGCTGCCCCAGCTCAGCAGAGCGAGGTCGAGACAGCAGAGCTACAGCACTCCCCGTGAGACCGGCTGAAGACCGGAGGGTACAGCAGCACACTGCCACATGCTGATGTTCAAAGACATGAGACGTGCATGCTGAGCAGCATGCCACCGTTGTTACACCCTGCTTCTCGGCAGGACATGATGTGTCAAGCACACCCTCAGAGTTTAAAAGGCCACAACAAGAGAAAGAGAGAGAAGCATCCTCATCTTAGAAATAGTAAAACCTCGTGCGAGTTTTGCCCTTCAACTCCATTTCTATGGGAGTTGGTACCTAAATAACTCTGATAGTCTAGCCTTGATTTATCTGCATCACACAGATGCTGGGGCAGAGCTGGGAGTCCAACCAAGGCTATGAATCTCAGTCCAGTGCCTCCCATTCAATGGTACTTTTTCCTCAAGGGTCTTCAAAGATACAACAAGTGTGTACAAAGTGACACAAACAAAGCTTAACCTTGAGAAGGTTTTGAAACTTTGACTAGTGGGATTACCTAATGATGATCTCTGCCAGAAACTGGCTCCTAGTCTCTTCATTGATCACCTATTTATTTGGGGTTTGTTCTTAAAGATTTGCCTAGACCAGCTGCAACAAGGAAAACTGCTGGGGACATGAGGAAAAAATAAATTCTTTTCTGGATTTTAGTGTAATCTCCTCTAGTCTAGTTTAAGCCCTAAAGAGAAGGCAATTGCCAAAACCAAAGCAATCTGTCTTTTCTTTTTATACGTGTTGCATCCCCCAGAATCCCTGTTGCAAATGGGTCATGGCTAATTGAGTAACAAGGGAGGTGTCTTTCTTAAACAGCATAAATCAGTCACTGGTATAAATGGCTACTGCTGGACCATTTTACAGAATGACTTCCACTAGTGGTGGATTCTTCATGGAAAACAACTAATTTTTCATATTGAGCCATTGCACCTGCACTTTGAAACTACACCGAGAGGAACAAACAAAACAAAATCCACTCCAGAGACAATCTATCTTGCCTTTGAAATTCACTCCTATTTTTACTGCTGCTTCTATACTGCCATGGTCCCATCAGACCCAACTTCAGCCCACTGCTGACCACACTGCCTGCATGATGGCTTGCAGGTGGAAGAGCACCTCTCTTGCTTTGCGAATGCTTTCAATGGAAATTTCTTCAATGTAACGGCTTCCCAGGTCTGGAAGAGTGGTTACCAGCTAATATCCTCTGGGAGCAGGGAGAAGACAGGAAGGGAGTGACAGTCTTGAGGCATGATCCAGATGTCAGACAGAAGCAGCATTACAGCAGGACAAGGCTGTTATCTACCACAGTCTTCCACAAAACCTCAGGTCATGCCTTCCGCCTTTCTCCTCAGCAGCCCTCCAGAAAGCTGCAGCAGCACCTTGGCAGCTACTGAGAGCCAACCCAGCTTTCCTCTCTCCTGATGCAACCGCAGGCGGGGTCTCTCACCTAGATTTTCTAAGACGAACAGATGCCATAGGTTAGGTGAGCAATGCTGACTCCCACTAGACAATCTCAGCACCATTGTGCAGGCTGGATATAGCCCACAGACCTCCATTCTGAAATCCCTGAAGCAATGGAAGTTACACGATGCATAGGGATCAGTGAGGTAAGATCAATGCATGGAGCATATCTAGAGAAGACTGCTCTTGTATATTCTTGACAAGATCCACAAACCATGCAAGAAGGACCTCAGTCCCTGTGCTAGGACTTATCCAAGCAAAGACAGTGGGGCTACTGAGCGTGTCAGAAAAAGTGTCAGAGAAGTCTTGGATAAACTTTGCTGGACGCAACAGCTGGTCAAGGGAAGGGAGGTGAAGACTAGGAACACAAGGCAATTCCATCTATGCTGTGGTTGGGCTGAACCCGTTCCTTACTCCCTGTCACCCTGCCAGTCAAAGCTGCCTTGGGTTTACTAGCTGCCAATAGCACTAAGTCTGTGTCTTCTTTGCACTCGATAGCAGCATTCTTGGATGCAAACATTAGCACTTTACCCTAACCCAATTAATACCTAGTGTTCAGACACAGCACTGATTAACATGTTGTTCACAGTGATTAAAACATTTCTTCTCGATTACCATACAGTTAAATGCTTGGAAGAGAGCTACAGTTAATGGGATACAGGCAAGGTTGCAAATCGTGGCTGTCACACTTGGGGAGGGGAAGGAAAAAACCCAGCCTTTTTTCCTGCTTCTTCCTCTTCTTTTAGAGTTGCTAATTAAGGGCTGACTTTTTGGGCAGAGAAAGAGGGGGGTGGAGGATGGGCAAAAGGAACTTTAGGTAATTGAAAGAATCCAATTCATGCAAGCGCCCGACTGGTGCTAACCTACATCATTAAAGTTGCCAGCTAACAAACATCAAACACAGGCCAGTATTAATGAAGCAGATGTATTAATTTCCGATTTCTGAGAAAGCTAAGCAACTGGCTGGCTTGCTGGCTTCCTCCGTCTCTCCCTCCCTCCCTCTCTCTCTCTCTCCCCCCATCTGACAGCACTATTAATGATCTTTAATGCCCCACAGGCACTAATGGGTCCCGCTGGGAGTCCAGAAATACTGCAATTTGTATTGAGGATTTAGACATAACAAAAAAAAAAAAAAAAGAGCCCTCTGCTCTGGGGAGCAGGCGCTTGATCAGTCATTTCCCCTTGTGGAATAGCACAACAGAATAATAAATGACAGCTCTGCGATTAAATCAAGCCTTCTGCTTTAAGTGCCAGAGAGTGTGTGATTGTCACTAACAATCTACCGCTTGTTAACACCGCTGGGGTATAAGCAAACAGCAGTCAACACCCCTCCCAGCCCCCCCCAAAATGGAGGCGGTCTACCTATTACTTCATTTATATATCTATCTATCCTGAGGGGAAACAATTCCCTGTAGGTGTGGGTTGGAGGGGTTTATTATTGTTATTGTTGTTGTTTTTAAATAACTTTTGTTATTCATGTATTGAAAACCTGAAGGGAAAAGGGGCGGGGGGGGAAGCCATCTGCTGCCATGTTCAATCAGGCAATTACTCCTGGCCGCATCGGAGCGCGGGATGTGCGCTGATACCCCACAGCCACAGGAGAAGCGTCGGCACCATGCTGGGACCAGACAAGGCTGCACCAAACTGCCCTCTCCATAACTGCGAAAATAAAAGGGATGTCTCCCTCCCAGCAGTCTGGCAAAATGAGCCAGAAACTACCTGATTTTAGCAGTGGTCACAGCAATCCTTTTGTGTTGCTTAGCTAAGGACAAATTGGGTTTCTCTGTCTTTCCCCCCTTGTCCCATGTCAATCCATCAAGGTCTAGATTCTGCTCATTTTACCCAGCAAAGAAAACACAACAGGCCTTGTAGCTAAGGCTCTGCATTTGGCCGTGGATGCTCAGAGCAGTAATATACAGACCAAAAAAGACCTGGACGGTACAATATATACCCAGAGACCAAGGACCTCCTCCCATTCAAGTCAATCCCCAAACTCCCACCGAGTTCAAAGGAAGCAAGACTGAGCCCCCAGGCTGTTTCTGAATGTGCCAACAGCATGAATTATCTGAGCAGGATAATTATTTTTCTTAGCCAAGAGGCAAGGTATTCTGTCTCACTGATACGAGCTTTAAATATTACCCTGCTGTTTCATTTAGATGGAGACCAAAGAAAGGCACAACAGCTTATTATCATGGAGTTTTATGTTCAGATGGAAATATATCAGGAATAGGTTTTAACTCTGACATTAGCTGTCCAGACATTTTCATAACACCAATAACATTTGGAATTTCATCTATGAAATTGCTCATATCTTAAGCATTTTAGATTTATGGTTTAGACATAAAGAGACTTTTTGACTCCATCCAACAGAAGAAAGCAACAGATGGAGAGGAGGGCTAGGCAATAAAAAAAATCAGGAACATCAACTTTCCCTGAAACAATTCCTTAAAAATTGGCCTTCGTATTTGCCTCCAGATGAAATGGAGAGGCTGTTACATACAATTTAACTATAAATTACTTCTAGATGATGAATGGAATGAGTAAGAGTTTTGGTTTTAAATACAGCCACTTGAATATTTTTAAACTTCATAAACAGGCTGTTAATTTGACAAAGCAGATTGGTGTGCCTGAACTTTCTATGTGCTAATACACACACAGAGAGCCATTTATTATGTTTCTCCTCTGCTCTCAGAGTTAGGCAAAATACCCTGAAGACCTATAATAAACTCATGATTTCTTGGAGGAACAATTTAGGTTATTTTTAAATGTAGATCTTAAAAGTTGTAGGATTACTGGATGGGAAGATATCAATCAAGTGATTCAAAATGTCCATTCTCCTTAAGTGAGTGATGGATCTTCTTTCTTCTTGCCTGTCTTCTCCTCTTTTCTGTGTCAGTCATACATCCAGGCTGCTATTCACACTTCATTCACAATCCTCTGTACCTATAATCTCTGTTATTTTGCTGTCGACTCCTCATGCCTCATTAGGCATGTTTGACACCTGCACCTAATACCTTTTCACTAGCAATGCAGGACAGCTTTTGACAAGAACAGATATTTTTCCACAATAGCTTTAAAGAAGGTCCTCCAAGTGTGTACCTTGCCTATTTTATGGGGTTAATGTGATTTTTTCCCCCTTATTCAATAAACTTACATCTTACTCCACTCTCCTTGTTAGACACAACTGCATTTTCTTTGTCTTGGTTAAAAGCATGTGTGCACATGTCTGTGAGAGGGTACAACAAACAGCCAGAGCAAAGCAGTAATTTGGGCCAGTGGGGCCTGCATTAAGTACCTAAATCAACACAAACGTGTTGCACACCTATGTGTCTATTTTAAAATAATATAAACCTATTAACATGAGAGCTTTTCTATATATAGGTATAGATGACATTACTCCTACAAGAAAACTATCCCATTAATTTGGCTTGAACTACTTAAAATAGAGTACTAAATTACTAGAATTCTTGGACTAATAAATTACTGTACCACTCAAGAGCATGAAACTAATTCTTTTGGGACTGTAACTTCATTTGTTAAAGTGCGATGAATAGTTGCTCAATGTTATAAATGAGTTAAAATCATTCTAAAAGCTACAGGGTCGCAAGAAGTCAAACATGATCCTACACGCCACTCATTTAGCGAGGTTACGGCTAACTGTAGAATACCCTACTGGAAAGTAACAACCCAAAATAAAATGTGTACGCAAGCTGTGTTAGGCTGTTTTGTGCTATGGCTTGGGGGTGATGGGGAGCCTTACACACCTAAATCAGTCTCGCCAGAGAAATTCCTGTAGGTAATGGTAAATAGAGAATAAGTTTGGAGGCCTCAGCATGAAGCTATTACTTATGACGATGACAGTAATGACTAAAATGTGAGGATAAAGGGACATTCCTCTCTCAAACTGGTTTTCTTTTTTCATTGCTTATTAGGATAAAAATTGAGAAGGGCAGCTTGGTTTTTGCTTGGCTCTTTTCACTTGCAATTGAGCAAAACTGGAACTGATTCTTCAACAACATTCAGCCTATCTGTCAAAATACAGCTCTGTTTGTGCTGTAAACTAAGCAAAAACAGCCCAGTGCTACAGGGAAATGTATTCTATCCTTCTGTATCCTGAGCATACATAGATTTGCTTGTACCTTCCCTAACCGAGGTTGGGGTGCTCCACCTGAGGGAATGAGGTCACATTTTTCAGAAATAGTAATTTCAGTAGATGCCAAACAAGATTTTCCTGCAGCTGTTTTACAGTTCTCTTTGGTACATCAGAACAGCTGAAAGGAGTCAACAGAAAAGCAGACTGAGCACCTTCCAGCACACTGCGAACTTGGACCAAGGGATGCACATTTCCTTTTTTATTTTCTTTTAAATTATAGCTCTTTTGTTGTTGTTTAATTTCTCTTTCCAGCTCAGTGCCAAGGCAAATGTGAGGAAAGGTTGAAATGGCAACTTTAGAATAATAATAATAATAAAAAAAATAATAATCCACAGGAATCAAACATAATGATTCCAGCACAGTCCCTCCGCACTCTGTGTGGCTGGTCCTTTAGAAGACCTCCCCTGCTATGTTCTTATACAAAGGAAACTATCTGCTTCCCACATCTGGCATTATATTTGGCTGTCCTCACATTAAAATTAAATTTTGATAAAAACGGGCATAAAGGCGAAAGGGTTAGTAGGAAACAGTTCACAGCAGTATTGATGAGAACAGCTTGCAGCTGGAAGCCTGAGATAACACAGTTTGTCAGAATGCTGTCACACAGCTGCCTGCATAATGAGGTAAGGAAAAAAAATGCTCTTTCATTTGTTATCAGTAGAAATCTCTAAAAGAGATGCATCATTTAGAAGTAGCCTGACTAATGGTCAAGTTCTACAGGGATGCAGATGGGATGTGGAAAATATTCCCCACCAGCAAAGCCCTAGGCTCCATCATCCTTAGCAACTCGCACGCTGCTGCCAATGTGAGTGGACAGCAAGTACCTTTTTCTGTATAAAGCAGGATTTCAGAGGCAGAGCTGGGGTTTCAAAACGTGGCAGTGGTAAAATCCAGTTGTTAAAAGTGATTTTGTTAAAAATATCACCCTCATGCCTCTTTTTAAAAATGCTACGCACTTAGGGCACAGAGACTTTCCTCATTTAGGATTAACTCATACCAGCGCGACTGCAGTAAAATCACTAATACTGCTGGCAGAAAAGACTCATACCCATCAATCTTTTGAAATATGTAAGGCACATTCTTGCAATGTATAAATTTATTAAATTAAAACATTTTTTTTTTAAAGCACCATTTTTCAATTCTTTTCGAAGAAGCAGCAGTACCTCAGAATTCCCAGCCACCCTTTCACGTGGATCAATATGGAAAATGAGGAAGATGAACCACAGGAGCTGCTGGAGGTGGGAACAAGGGTCCATCTAGCCCAGTATCCTGTCAACAACTACTGGAAGAAGGCATCCACCCAAAGGCACCTACCACTAACCTGTTCATCAGGAGAGTTTCTTCTTATCCTTACTACTATGATGACACTCAGTCTGTTAGATTCACAAAGGAAAAAAATGTCTTTAAACAGACTTCTACCAGGCATAGTTTCTTTTGATGGACAACATCAAGGCAGGAAGCCAAGCAGGAAAACCTCTCACCGATTTATTGCCATCGGAAGTCAGATGTCTGGATACAAAATTTGAACTCACGCAAATATTTCTGCGTGCCAGTTCAAGCTATTTGTGCACGGTCACAACAAATAACCCTACGCTCAGAGCACCTGCAGCAGGTGTGGAAGGGTAGGAGTGGCAAAGGAGAACAAAGACTCTCTTGGCTTCCAACAGCAAGATGAATTGCCATTTGTTAAACTGGTTTTGACAGGTAAAACTGGGTACATAAGACACAAAGGAGAGAGGACATCACACCAAAGTTGCCAAATATTGATTGTGACCTTTTACAGAGGAACACTTTCATTGTGAGAACAAGTTGTCTACCTAGTTAAAAGGCCAAGCAATGCTGAAGGTATTTTTTCTTCCCCTTGCCAAATGTTAATTTGCACTGAGTGATTCACAGGGACTTTACAAGGATCACAGCCTTCCACAGAAATCTCCTTCATACCTCCACTGAATTGTGAAAAACAGTTTTTGTGATTTAAAGGGAGTTATATGTATTATTTCTTCTGTCTCTCTCAATTTCTAAAGACATCAGAGATGGTTAGGTGATTTTGATGTGTCTCTCCCCTCTCTTTACATTCCTCATGTGTTGCTCATTTTCTCCATTCCATTTGGGTTACAAGCCATCCTCTGTCATGTCCTGTTTCATGATCCTTTACCCTTGTACTCTGTATTGCTGTTTCACTTCAAAGGGGGTTTCTATCTCACAGAGGAGAGACACAAGGGCATCTCCAGACAACACTGCACTGATCTACAAAGCTGTTACTACGGCAGAAGAAACCTTGCCCTATTCATACGTGCTACATTAGCTTCTGCAAACACCAGAATAACAAACATTTCTTATTTAAAAAAGACTTTTCTCCTTGCTATCTTTCTAGACTTTTTGAAAGAAGGATATAGATTTGAATTAATTTTATTTATTTAAAATTTTTGTTTTTGAAGCAATCCATTTATAAAAAGGGAAATTAAGAGGCAAAATAGGAAAATGGCATACTAAACCAGGAAAATGGCATGATTAAAACTGACTGTGGTTAAAGAATGACAATTTAAAAGCAAAAGAAACAAAAGCTTCATATTAAAGGGAGGCAAAATCAATAAAAATTCTAAATCATTGAAATAGCAACACGAAGTTCCCCTCCTTTCAATCAAATCTTGCAAACACTTCCATGTAAGTCCCCAATTCATGCTATTCACCAGATTTTTGCACTTTCCTTCACCATGAATGATGCCCTGACTCTACAGTACCTTCCACTATTACACTTCTGTATAGGCTATGCCGGCTGTAAGAACAGTTTTAGAGCATTTTATGGACAAGAAGAAAATACCATGTGACTCCATGCCAAGGCTGCCCCCCCAAATCTCTTCCACCATCTATTCCACCCCCTGCAGCCTGCACCCAACCCATCCACACTGGACTTGCAGTTTTAGAAAAAACCCTGCGGGCTCAGTACCTCTACCTCTGGGCTTGCCTTTATTTACACACCTGACAGAGGAAGTGGGGCTGGAGACATCAGGAACTGGGATATGTGACTTTGCTTCTGCTGCTGTTGAGCTTTCCATCTTCTCACGCAGGTACACTCCAAAGGAAGTGCAAGAAGGGAGATCTGGGAGCTATGTACAGACAGGGTTATTTTGGCCTGGAGTTGGGTGCTCAGGACACAGCAGTGCTGGAGGCTTACTGAAGTGAGCAGATATAGCCCCTCCAGCACAGACATGCCCCGCACCATCTCCCAAACCAGAATGTCCAGGGGCAACGTGACAGCTGGAGCTCCTCAAGACTGTATGAGCTACTGTCCCGGGCATGCTTCATTCACATGGAATTTCCATCCGTTAACTTTGAGGTGTGCTTTCTCTCCTTGGCAAGCGTAGCACTTGTTAAGATCACAAGGGCAAGCTGAACTGCTTGTAGGTGTGATTTAATGCTCCAGTGAGCTCTAGCACTCACTCAGCCCCTCATTTGAGAACACAGACTCCCATTTTCTCCTTTTGACGCTGATGCATGTTGTCTTTGGGACAAAATGTGTGGAAACGGATCACATGAAAGGAAAGGCACAATTATGAACAAATTATATATATATATATATTTTAAAGATGGTATCTGGGAGTCTAATGAACTTTCTGCATCAATAATATAAACTGCCTGTAAAATACCTGCTGAGCATTGCAATCTGGTGGCCAACAGCTGTTCCAGGCAGCCCTTGGGTGAACACAGGGCAGTGGAGAGGCAGGACCATGATGGCAAGACTGCACTTTGTCTGTATGCAGGAGTGCTGCAGAGCATCAGGAAGAGGCTGTTCTTCCTTGCAACTCCCTGAGGGCTACAGATTAGGAAAAGGGATGCCAGATAAACCCTATATCACTTTTTTTTCCTAGGCCATTGTACCCACTACCGATATTTGTCAAAAGTCTGGTGTGAGAAATGCAAAGGCTCCCATAACGCTGGTGAACCTACAGATTTTTGAACAGTAACCTGTCCTCTATTCACCTGATTTTCAGTAGTAAGCATATAGGTGTTAGCATCTAAAACTTGTTTGCACAACCTGTGTGACACCACACCTTCAAACCTCCGCCCTTCCTGCTTCACAGGAAAATAAATCTTCTACTCAAAATGTCCCCATCTCTGCCTGGAGGCAGATTCTCCACAGCTGGCTCCTGTGGCAGCAGAAACTTAACACAGCTCTAAGTTACCTTGGCAGCCATGATTTACAACAGTATTTCAGTGAATCTAATCAGAAGTGTGAATACTCCCCTCCTATCTGGCACACATCGTTGGCGTTCTAATTATTCACACATTTTGGCAAGCATTATGGTGTTCCCCTACCAAGCTCCTAATCCCTGCAGATCAGTTAAAATAAATGAAAGAGAGAATCAAAAGGCACTTAAAAATTCAACGGTTCTCTAAATGGGTTTGAACAGGCTCCAGATTATCAGTGGTTGCAGTTGACTAGCACTTAAAATTAGGCCCTCCCTCTCCTACACACCTCACATTTCCCCTTCTCATTTAAAGGAACTGTCTGCTATTCAGATTCCTGGATATACCAAAATGTCTAAATGAGTAAAAAAGGAAAATATATCCATATCACCTACATTCAGTATAGACCGCAAAACTTTGAGGTTTGTAATCCATATTTGAAACTATTAACTGCAACGAGAATAGATCACAATGTGGAAAACAATTATAGAACATGCTAATTCGGGAAAGCATGGTAACAAGCCAAGTTTTCCTTTTGTTATTTCTGTATGGAAGAAATGCCCCAACAGCGGGGAACGAGTTGCTGTCTTACAAAAGAAATGTAACATTGAGCTCTATCCCATTTGCAGTCATTAAAAATGTATATTTCTTCCCTTAGTGCATTCCTCCTCTAGCCAGCACGTGAACTATCTGCAGAAGAGACTTCCTATCTGTCTTACCCTTTCAGTCAGTTTACTATCTGTACACAGACATTTTGCTAGCTCTCTCCCATAAAGTCACTTCAACACTGCTACAAGCCCTTTCCTCTGGCCAGGCTTTCCACCAGCGCACCACCAGGAAAGCACATTTTGTCTGCAGGTTACCCAGCACTTATTTCTCTCCAGCCACCAGAGTCAGCGCTACCCCTCAGCCTCACCCTCATAGCCTCTCACTCCCTTCTGCATACAATTTTCTGCTCCAGCTGCTCTCTGTGACCCAGTAAGCAGAGCTGGGAATAAACTATAACCTCTCCACTTCAGGTAGTTTAGCATTTAGGTCTCAAAGCCAGTTTTCTGCTGGACCTACCGTCACTCACACGCACATATGCATACACACACACATTTACACTGCCATATTTTTATATTTCACCGATTTATTTTTCAGCCAGCTATTTATGAGAGAAAAGACTGCTTTATACTGCGCAGTTCTTTCCTTCTCCCTTACTTGCTCCCAGGTGCCTTGTATAACTGTGATGCTTTCATTATCACACCGGCATCATACCAATAAAAACAGCACCCACACATGTCTATTTATTAAAGACTCCAACCATTTATGTACCTCTGTGTTCTGAGGAAACACCAAAGGAGTAAAAATGTTGATGTTTCACACATATGAAATAACATAGGACAGGTCAGCGCCTCGAAATGACTCTTTCTTAGGTGTCACCCTGGAAATGGGCCAAGATAAATCTCCACATTACTAACAACCAGGGTCTTGACACTCATAGTAAAATGTACAACTAAAAGGAAAGCGGAAAATGCTAATAAACACATATGTGAACAAGACTCTAGCAAAAAGGATGTTTTCATGCTTTTGTGCAGTCTGCAACAATGAGAGACTAATTTCTTATTTGGTGTAAATCAATATAGTATCGTTAAGCCTATTACGATTTTGCAGATTTACACAGGATGAAGACCCGTACGGTATTGTTCTTGCTTTCCACTTGTTAGGAGAGAGAGATGGAAATAGTTGGTCATGCATCAGTAACACAGCGGTTCTAGTTCACTGGTGGCTGCAAGCCTGTTCTAGGGAACAGGAAAGAAGGAAAGTAGAAAAAATGGAAAGACAAAGTCGTGGAGAGGGCGAAATGTGAGTGAAAGAATGACATGCAGTGTCTGAGGGCTTTTCCCATATGCACAATCTCCTCAGAGCTCTCGAAGACAGCCCTTTTGTCTGGCAGTTCTAGTTGAATGTATCCACTCAATGACAAAAAGTTACTCACATAAATGTTATCTTCTTGAACACTCTGAATCTTTTGAAATCAGATAGTAAAGGCATTAATACATCCATACGTATTTACAAGTAATTTAATTATGAGGTTGAATATTGTTGGCTACATCTAACTTTCAGGCTTCCATGTAGATATTTTGACCAATCAACTACTTTCCATTGTTATTTTTAACATTATTTTTTAATATTCATCAGAGGTCTGTTGTGTTAGGCACAGTGTAGCCAGAGCATTACAGAGGAGGCTTTAGGCACTGAAGACTTTGTAGATAAGGGCCCCAATTATACGGCTTTTATGAAACCTATACCCCATATCCAAGACAGTAGCATATACTTGCAGCATCTGGGCTGACTTTAATGAGACGAAAAGACAGAGAGTGACATGGGGACAACAAGGAAGAAGTGGCAATAGTTAGAGGTAAAGCACACAGAGGGAGCAAGTTTCCATTATTGTTACCTAAAGGCTCCATCTTTGCGGTCTTACTCAAGTACAACGTCCCATCGTTTTAAAGCAGAGTGCAGTTGTAAAGTAGTTTCTTTTTCTTCGGTCTTCAAAGCCAAATTACATTATTTGTCCTCTTGCAGCTTGCATAAGGCAAGCAAAAAACTATGAAGCTGGTGTACATTCCACACTGTGCACTCTGGTTAATACAAAGGCATGTGAATGTGTGTCCACAGATCTGGTATGAATTACTGCAGAACAACATTCCTCATTTATGAGTGCAGTCAAAACATTAAGGAGATTTATATTTTCTTTTTAAGATGCACTCAACTTCAGTAGACCCTTTCATAAACTCTTTTCGGAATGATTTTTTAAGATTGTTAACAATAGAACAAAATTATCTAGAAGACATCTGTATTACGATTGAACCTAAATAGATTTTTAGGTAAGATACATTAATGACTTGTATTTATATGGCAGCTCAAAGTGTTTCACAAATATTGATGAATTAAAGCTTCATGACAGACTTCCAAGCAGGACAATGTTAACTTACCCTATTTACAGATGGAACTGTAAACTCTGTCAAGAGATATTCAGAGATTAAATGATTTGCTTAGGGTCAGAAAGTCACGAATAGCACTCTGGAGTCACATGCTGCCACCCTCGTCAAAACACACTATTCACATTATGAGTGATCAGCCACAAATGCAAACATTCATTAACCCTGACTTTACTCCATGAGATAACCATGGTATTTATAGGCTAGAAGAATAAAAGTTCTTCTCTTATTCTTTCTCATTACATTCTATTTAGTCTGCAAACAAGGAAAAAATAAACAAAAACAACAAATAAATAAACAAATACATAAATTTGGCCCGCTGAATGGCAGTTGGCTTTATTTATATTCTCTGTGCCAGAGACAATGGCAACCTATTATCTGCCCTTCCATATGATAAATGTATGTAAACTGAAAAAGTCTACAGCTCATAATGCATAACGGTTAGTACCTTTAGTGTCTTAAAGCAAGGCAACTTTATGCCATAAATGATTCCTTGTCTAGCAATAATGCTGCATTACATGCTCTCAGGGAGAAAAAGAAAGTGAAGGGGAAGGAAAAAAATATCATGCCACGTGACTAAAAATGCAAAAGTATTTAGATGCATTGCAATGTCCAGCGAGTCTGAGGGATTCTGGGATTTCTCTCAGTAGCTGACAAACAACAAACAAAATCCTATCGTTGGACTGGTCATAGGGTACTTCCACCACATACGTGTTTCTTTATTGGATGTTTCTTACTCATCTACTTCTACTTTGCATTGTCTTTGGTTATCTGTACAAATCCAGATGTATTTTTAAATGGTGGTAGTTACTTGTGAAGTCTTAAATGGCCGAGGGCCTTCCCCAAGGAAGAAAATGAGTGCCACCCTCCCAAAATACTGCCATGCAGAGGTGCTCACACCGCTTTCTATTATATGCCTCAAAATAGGCAAAGAATATTAAAACAGAGAGAAATGAACTCTAATCACAGCAAAAGTTGCTGAAGAGCCTTACAAAACTCACCTAAGAAAAAACTTAAGAGTGACTAGCTTGAATCCTGGCCTGGTATAAGCTGAAACCACAGGAGGCAACCAAACATCTGGACCACATGCAGTCTGATTCCATGTACACGTTGTTATTCGAGGCAATCTTTACTATTTAGAGATCCTACATGAAACTCAAGGCAATGCACGCACTATTGCATGGCAGTAATGTAACAGATTGAGCACAGAAACCCCCAAAGGTTCTTCCAGACAAAACCCCAGAGAGAGATGTATTTGCACGATGTCTCCTACAGATTGCAAAACTCAAACCAATGCAACCTAAGTCTCCATACAGCTTGCTCACAAACCAGAACCAGATTCCATGATGCTGGGAGAGGGACGTACTCAATGATCCCCTCTGATCTGCTTGGGGACAGTTACACTTTAATCTCTCTCTAAGTTTGTGTGTTGCAAGGGCAACACCACTGACACAGAGGTACTGCAGGACTTTCACACGGTGCGGCAGCCATAATCGAACCTCCCTCTTAGGGCACACCGTTGTGAAAGATCATCAGCGGAGGAATCCCTTCATCTGTCACGCCAGTGGTATCTAACCGCTTTGTGCTAAACAAATGGGCTTGATCACAAACCTGGCTGCACTTCGTGATAGAAGCTGCAGTTTTAAAACACTGCTTGCCTTTTATTCTATGTGGGATTTTCTTTTCTTCTTTTTTAACTTAGCAAATGCCATGTTGCACTCTCATTTTCGATTTTAATGGCTAAAGATATGCACGCAAAAAGCATCCTAATTACTGCTTTCCTGGCAGACACAGCCATTTCCTTGGGTTTTTATTGCCATTAGTTTTCCTCACCGATTTATCCTTAGCTACTCTCTTTGCATCTTCCTCGCCTCCCCTGAGCCCTTTCCTCCTCGCTTCTCAAGACTTGTCAGCACGCCTCCAATCCCCAGGAGAGATTGAAGGCCTTGTAAAACCCACTGCGCAAACAAGCATTCCTGTTCATTTATCACATTTAGCATGCGCACTTCCACACTCATCAAAACCAAGCCTGAGCTCGCTAAGTCATTTCCCTCTCCCAATTACAAATTAGTCCATTAGGCTGTCTGCAGTAGGCCCTCTGTTGCATCTTGGTAATGGCTTCTGAGATTTCCATCATAATCGTAATGGCTCCCTGTGCAGCCATGAGGGCAGATGGAGGCCGCTCGTGGGTAATGAGGTATCACACTACCAAAGGGCACAGCTCTGGGCTCATTATTTAGTCTTGGCTGTTTTGTGAAAACAACAACAAAGGTAAAATGCTGAAGGGAACACTTTAGCATATTAAATTAACACTTCTTGAAATTTCTCTCTGTAAACATGCCATATTTTTTCTTTATGAAACATCCCATGTGTCTGAGTGTGCGACGTGAGGGAAGAGAGAGGAGGGGAAAAGGGACCACGGAAACGGTGTGTGCTGCCATGTCCTCCCTGCACGCAGAAAGCCTCTCCCCACGGGCACTGCAGACACCAAGCTGGGGGAACGTGAGGACAGCCCTGAGGACCTCAGCTGGCCACAGGGCTGACAGAGGGCTCAACACGCATGGCCCTTTCCTATGATCTGGCCTCTGGGTTCACATGGGACCTGCTTAGCACAGACCACTTCAGATTATTTGAACTGTCTCTAAAGGCAACATCTCCGAGGGATGTATCTACTGGGGAGGTGAATTGGTTGGACTGGCTGGGTCCAATCGCTAATTCTGGGATTCGGCACTGTGGCTGTTCCTTTCACGAAGGCAGCCGAGGCTGGCTAATGTCAAATATGCTCAAATCTGTGATCACCCCTAATGAAGACCCCTGAAGAAAACCAGAGAGTGAAAACTTGGAAGACAACCCTCCACCTACCTCCAGTTCCAGCTGTAGCAGTCTGAGAGCCCCTGCATGGAGGGGTCAGCGCAGCACCCGCAGCCTCCACTCACACTCCAGCGCTGAAGGACGCAGAGCCTGGCAGCTAACTTATTTCAAAGAGAGAAGCAATGTTTGAGACAAGCAGGTTAAAATCAATATCAATTAGACACCCTTTGAACATTGCTGCTCTCTTTAGATTTTGTGTATTGGATGTGAGCTGTTGCTAATTTGACTTTGTTCCCAGTGGCGCAATAGCATTCCAGATACCAAATCCTGCTGCATACTGGAAGTTAGGGACAGTTAAGATGAAGGCTCTCGCTTCTCATTGGACCTGAGCTTAATTTATTTTCCTTGTCATTCTTCTTACGCATCTGAGATCAAAGACTATAAATAGGGCAGTGGTAAGGCCAGTGGTAGAGCTGTTATGGGGGCGGGAGAGGGGACAGGGAAGGAGTGCAGGGAAAGGACATGAAGTTTCTGTCCCTCTCCCTCACACAACTTCAAATGCTATTACAAGAGTAAGTCTGCAGGAGATGAAAAATGTAATAAATGTCTTCATAGGTCTGGCACCTTATGGAATTTGCCTAAATGTCAGCCAGCACACATACAGGAAAGAGGCAAATCACTCAGTGAAGGGAGGGATTTTTACACATCTCACTTCTCTTGCAGGGTGCATGCCCACCTGCAACCGGAGAGTGCAGCTCCCACAGGGAGATGCAGGAGCAACCTCAACGTTTCTCTTCAAGATATTTTCCTTGAGTCACTGAGCAGCACCTCCTGTGCCCCTTTCTGAAAGTCCTGGTAGAGCTAGCCGTGCTGTCTACGCCAAAACACATTTCTAGGTGTTAGACAGCGAGCGAATATTGAAAAACATGTTTCACATCTGAAATACTGTTTGTATAGGAAAAAAAAAGAAAGCCAGACCAGTGATTCTTTGAGATAAGAGGAGTGCAAATACAAAGTTAGCAGGCGGATTGCTATCCAACTCTGCTTTGGTGAGCAGTAAAACACAAATTTATGAGCTGGGTTTTGTTAAAGTCGGATATGGATTTTTGAAAATGAAAAGGATGGATGGGGGGATGGCAGTGAGACATTTAATCAATGTCATAAAAATGTAACATTCATTGGTCTCCTAAAATGAAATTAATAATCTGTGTAGAAGTATCATTAGGAGCTAAGTGACATTTTTAGGCTTTGATTTGTAACTTGTAACAAATCTTACTTCCACATATTTCAAACATTCTTAGTGATATCCATCTTTATTAAAACATACCAAAACCTTTTCACCTCGGCTAGAGTGGCCCATCAAGCATTTTTTCCCCAGCATAATATCCTTAAGTAAAAAGATACATTATCAGGCACAGACTTTACAGTAATGAAGGCAGGAAGAGGCATGCTCCGTACCATATTCAAATTAAATCAGGGATTTCAATACTCCCTGATTATCAGGGAGTCTTGTCTTTCACTAATAAATTTCTCCTTCATCCCAGGCACAGGCTTTCTAAGCTCTCTCTGAACTGATCAGACATTTCATTGTATGCAGAAGGGCAAAAATAAGGTGTGTGCATGTGGGGAGGAGGAGTGTGGGACAGGGGGATAAAAAATTAGGCAAGTCTGCTAGATGAATGATTTGAAATATTACATGAAAAGGCAGCCTTATAGGAACACCAATCTGATTCACATGCCCTGCTGAATTTAGAAGGATTTGGGAGAAGGAGTAGCTAATATACAGAGCCTTATTCTCCTTACATTTAACATCAAGATATTTTGCATCAAAGTATTTTCATACATTTTAATGGAGCCACCTTTGATTTGCACCAGCAAAGTCAGATGAGAAACCAGAGTCCAGAGCACAGATTACTACGCACCATCTCTCAGACAGGAGGGGAGGTGACACACGTCCTCTCCCCCCTCTGCCCTCCCCTTGCCTTTTTAAACATAAGGCACAAAAGGGCACCAGGAAAGGTTTGGTTGGTTTTTTTTTTTTGATCAGCAACAGAATCACAATCGACTTGTGCAACCAGGAGAGTGTGCATCTTTTCTTTGTGGATCCCTGTCAAACATATTCTAATTAAGCTGTTTCCATTTTCATTGTGGAATAAGAGGAGGATGACGGTAGGGAAAAGTTGGTGAGAGTTATCACTGTACACATTCAGAAGTTACAGAGATAAAGGATAACCCCCATGTTGTGGCTGTGACAACAATAACAGTGTCCCCTGCTGAGAGCCAGTGTGCTGGAGCTTGGCGTATCGTCCTTGCCTCAAAAAGAATACAGTATGAACAGAAAAGGGAGATAAAGAAAGTATCACAATCCTATCTATAAATGGAAACTGAGGCACAGAGAGATGTGATTCTTTGCCCAATATCACAAAGCTGCTCTACATCAAAATCAAGTGGTGCACCTAATTCTCCAAAGTCCCAGTTAAGTGCCTTAATCAAAAACTGCTTCAGGGCCTAGAGAGAATTGTCCTTTATATTAATTATCCTTTACATTGAAGAGTCACTAGGAAAGTGTTCTTGTTTTTACTACTAGGCCAACTTCCAAAGGGTCCCACTTAATAAAACATTCAGAACTTCACGAGGGATTTTTGACCAATTTTGTTACCACCTTTGATTCTAATTGTGTTATCCCATAATTGCTCTAGCACATGAGAAAAGGACACATTTCTTTTATTTATACAGCTAAATCTGTACAAATTTAGTATCAACATATGAGGGAATTTGGTGACACTATTATCACTATACTGATGTCCTTCTCTCACTTAGCCCCATTCGGATTCAAAGTAACAATTTAAAATAAAATGTCCAATAACATAAGTGATCACAAGAAATATCTGACCATTTATAAATATTGAGGTGATATTTTTACACATGCCCAAGGGCTTTGGGCTCCCAAGTTTCATTAAGAATGGCTCAAGCTGCAGATCTGCAGGTTTGGGTGCAATGAGTCTGGAGTCTCTCTGTATTTGGAATTATTTTACTCACAGGAGAAAACTATACATAGCAGTATACATGTACACATCTATAAATCACTTTCACAACTTTACCAGCTAGAAAGCCTTCGACTGCCCATAGTTAGTTGGCTTCACAGCTTCTGAGTGGGCTCACATGGCCACATCAGGAATGTCACAGATAACTGATTGCAAATGGACACACACCAATTTCATAATGTCAGAAAGGGCATACAGCTGCCCTATTTCATTCTCTACCTCTGAAGTACCACCTATTGACAGGTACTGAAAATAATGACTTTGTAATTCACACTATATCCCCTTATTATAATTTTTGCATACCTTGCTTTTCATCAAAATTATTTACTGAAAGTAAAAAACAAAGGCCCCTCCCTTTGAGAAGGTTAGGTCTTTGCTCAAGCCCACAGATTTTAACCTCATAAATATTCCCAGCTATAAGATCTTATTAAGAAGGTATGTCTCCCAAGAGCATAAAACCATCAAGCTGTAAATTTTATTTAATTTCCCATGAGATTTCCTAGCCTCATACATATAATTAGAGTGCAGTATAGAGCACTTTTTGTGTTTTGTCAATAAATCACTAGGGAACAATCAACGTTTAAGAGGACAAGCTTTAATGATTTTTCAGACCCCTAAGCAATCATGCCTGCTACAGTGGCAAGCTGGTCTTTAACTTTCTCTAACTAGGACTGCGGACTGTAATGTTAGATAGGGTCCCAAACACTTAATCCTATTAGACTCCGCAGCCCAGACAATCATAGCTTATACCCCAGGGACATATTGATTTTGATTTGGCTGACAGATAAGACTAGCCAAGCTACTGTAGGCTATGCTTTATTAAGTGTTTACAAATTAAATATCTTAAGGTCTGTAACAAGCACAACTCTGCTGCACACCCAACTGTAGATTTGCAATTACCTGTGCAGATGGACAAAAGATGACTCTCCATCAATCACTGAGAGCACATCTTACAGTATCAGTAGCATCAAGTGCAACCAGTCAAGAGGCACCAGCCAGCTCCTCACCCAGGAAGATGCAAGGTGCTCTTATCTCCATCTCAGTACAGCCTCTTGAGAAACTGAAGTCTTCTTGCAAGACTTTTGTTTGTGGTAAAATATCTTAGGAATGTCTTTGTCAGGAGGAACTCATCAGGGTGTATTTCAGTATTGAGCCATGTCAGAAATTGTGTCATATTTTTTAAAAGGCAACATTCACCTAATTTATTTTGCACTCTCTATTCTTTATCTTAACTCACAAACTGAATATTTTTTCACTGCCCATAATTTCCATACTGCTGCCACAGCCTTTATTTGTTCTGTCTAATTCAGCCTACTTGGGTACTCTTGGAAGTTCCTACATGCACAGTGTAGACGGAGATAAACTATTCTTTCATACGCAGATTGTCTGTGACTTCTGGAAAGACAATCCCATTCTGTGCTACAAAAAAATTAGATACTGTAGATGATTTAGAGAAAAAAATGCATACAATCAAATTCTTTCTTGCATGCAAACCATAAAATAACTTTTACACCTGGGAGAGCTGAATTAGTATATTTCTGATTCGGCACTATTTTACCCTTGACTTTGCATTGATATCAATGAGAGAAGGAGAAAAATAACTGCAGAGAATTGGATGCAAAGAATTCATAAATTTACTGAAAGGAAATATCTGAAAAAGACAAATTGCCTTCCTGAACTATACAATGCATTGCAGTATACAGAACTACTTGGGTCAACAGATAGGATGGTATGTCTGTACCCTGAATTACCCTTGTGATCTCAAGTGGAAACCATCTTATAGGCACTGAATGCACATTAAACACTTGAGCTTTTCGTCGTATAATTTGATAATCACACCAACTACGCTATCAGGCAAAAGTCTCCCAAGTACTTTAAATATGTTAATGAACCAAGATTTTATCTATAGTCTTATACAGCTTGCACAAATCTATAAATAGGCTTATCTCAGGGTTATTGCTGTTATAAATTAATTATGGAAATGTCAACCAAATCAGGTACATGCCAAAGGAGTAATGGGGAGAGCAGTGATTTGCAACAGAAGATTCAGATACCGGGTGACCTGCATGAAGGGTTCACAGCCCCTGGCAGCAGTCCACAAGCTTCGGGGGAATTTAACCTTGAAGAATACACTTAAAATTGGTTTTCATATGAGTAATTGACAGTGGCTGAAGAAGTGGACTGAGTTAGGGAAGAGTTATTGCACTGTTTTCTTCTAGGATCTTATTCCTTAAGCCACAACTGTTTCTTTTAGGCACTGAGAGCTGCAGAGTAAATGGTTTGGGGTTTTCAATTTTGTATTTATTTGGAGGTTTTCTTGCGGAGCAAAGGTGAAGGAATGGAGATTAGGGGCCTTGATGTAAATTACTTACCTTTACCAAACTATGCCGAAGCTATGTCTAGGAACAAAATACAGTTATTAAAAAGGAAAATCCCAATCAAATAAAAATTACTGTTTTCCCACTAAGATTTGAATATCTATTTGTTTTTAAGGGTAACAACAGAAGTATGTGATTCCTGAATATTATAAGAAATTTTACGTGTACATCTCTGTATTTATACTAAATCTAACCCAAATGGCACTCTAAGAAGGTTGAGAGATCTGTCAGAGCACAACAGCTACTTAGATCCTAAATGACATATTACTTCTACTATTTATTCTTTATACTGTGATTTGACCTGTGAACCCTGGCTGTGGATAAGGACTCTTACTACACCAGTTGCTTCACAAACTGAACAAGATCACACATGCCCCAAACACTGAGTATTCAAAAAGGAAACATTCTTTATCTTCCACAGTTAACGCCTACCCTATTTCTGTAATCAGAAGGCAGTTTTCAAAGAAATTTTTATTTCCACTTTTCTTATCATTCTTATAATAGGTTGGTATCATTGTTGAGGAAATGATAACGAAAAAAGTAGAATATTAGTGAATGAAATACCACATTATAATGTGCCAGCAATGCTGAAGTTGAGGTACGTTAAAAATCTACATATATTGTCTCAGTTCAGAAAGTTCAATGCAAGGAGCTGTTGATTATATATAGCTTTAAAAAAAAAGAAAAGAAAAAAAAAACACTACTTTTACAGTGATTAGTATTGGCAGTGTTTGAGTCTCTAGTCCTATTCTGCTATAGCCAATCTAACGTTATTACAGAACTCATCCCACAGAGCTTGCAAAAACCAGAATCTCCCTCACTAGGAATTTAGATATTATTCTGGGTAACAGAATTCTGTCTTCCAGCTAGGATCCACTTCTGTGTGACTGAAACATAAATAAATTTGTGAAAGAGGCTGCTTCTAGAATATCAAATAATCTCAGGATACTTGTCGATGCTTTATTTTTCTGGCTACATCAATATAAATGGATTAAATAAAATGCTTTCTATTGCTAGCTAGGACACGGTGCTCTGTCTGGTCAAATATAGATCTGATTGTAATGATCTGGGGGCCTTGTGATCTGCAGGCTACATTATTACAGTTAACTACTCCTAAACATGAGCTGCAGGGAGTGGCCAATGCAATGATAACCAAATTGACCATTTATCAGGTTGGTTCTTGTTGCATAATTGCAGCCCACCTCAAATACCAGGAATCAATCAAAGTCTCAGACTGTGAGTGTCAAGATGCTCTACAGAAATGATCAACTTGCTAAAGGATGTACCTCTCTCAGCTGGAGGAAAACACTGCCAAGCAGACAGACTCTCCAACAATATTAGTATCAAGAAAGAAAGTGTCTGGGAGAAAAGGACTGAGATTCCCTGTATAACACCCTTAGTGCCACAATTCACAAATGGGAAGACAAAATGTCCAAAGACCTGATTATCTCAAAGCAAAATATCATTTAATTTCTTCCTCTTAACTCTGATGAAGACATAGATGGTAAGACATGAAAGAAAGAAGTTGAATGAAATAAAGACTGTTCCAGGGGCCAGGAGGCCGAAAGGAATAAAGTCATCAACGAGCCATTTATGCACTATTTCTATTAGGATGGATCTCTCCTTAGTGCCACAGGAGCAGCACATCACCTGCACACTATTTAAATACAGATTCAACCTCTGGACTATGGTGGAAACAACATTTAAGTGGTGCTTACATTCTTTGCTGGCTCTCTGCACTGAAAGAGCTTCAACCATACCACACACTTGCCCTTACAAGACAGTGCCATACTTCAGTTTAAATAGTGTGGAACTGTGGAAACTACACCAGAGTAGTGAAATTTCGTGCAATTCTGCACTGCAGCATCCACTACTGGTCCTTTTCATTAAAAATTGTAAGTTACATTACAGACCATTAAATTCTTATCTATTAACTGCTTAATATTCTGATTAGATAATGGACTCAAATTCTCAGTGGAAAAGTTACAGCATGAGGCAATTTTCAACAGATAAAGTTTGGTTTTAAGGATTTTGATAAAATGCTAAATATTCCTGAAAAGTAACTACGATTTATAAATATACCTCCTCATTCTATTGCCATAGGGTGTTGCATACCATCACCCAAATCAAACTTTCAAATGAAATCTATATAAAGCTTGTGCAGTTCCTCCAACAACAGTGTGGGATGCACGAAATAAAGCAAGTAACCTCTGGTTACCTTGTCCCGAGACTTGTGTTTTACACAGTAAATGGTCAACCTTTCACTCAAATCTACACATTTCTTTTTTCTTGGTGCCTACAAATCTTTAAATAAAACTCCAAAATATTTGTGTGCCTCACAAGAGATGTTACCACTGTCATATGTGCAGCACTCAGATAACATTATAATTTCTAGCAGTGTCACAGTATTTGTGGACGCCAGCATGGAATGCAGTATTAGACTGTCCTGTGATCACTTTCCATAACCTCCTGCCATAGATATGCGATGCAGGTTCCAACTTGTTGCTGTCCTGGCAGCTGTGTGGTTGTACTCTTATGGAAAGCATTTGGAGAATAACTGGTGATGCAGGATTCAAGGAGCCTGGAAATACAGATTAAAATATCACTTCATACTCATGATCTGCCCATTTACTGCTCTTAAAATTTTAACTACGTTGAACTGGGAAGACATACCCATGGAGAGACTGTGTGGAGATTGATCATACTCCATTCTCAGCGACCTGGTCAAAACTACTGCTCATAAACAGAGCAGGGATTTGCTAACTATGCAGCTTCGGGGCCAAGCTGTTATGGCTTATTCAAAACAGGCTAACAAGTTCTCTGGTTACATCCTGGAATTCATAAAACTTTTGAAAGTGTTATATTGGTCTTGTAAAAGTGGAATGTGTGTGTAGTATATTCTAAAGACGTCTAAATGTTAAGTATTTCACATAAGGCTGTGGAAAAAGCTTGTCTTCCCCTCTCTGTTTTGGCATTAAATGCTATTCATGGATAATGAAAAGCAGAGAAGCACAGGCCTAGACCGTTAAACTACATTAAAAAAAAAAGACCAGCCTAAGGTTGGGAAAAGTGATCTGAATTACAATAGATCCCATGGACAGCACAAATCTTATACCCAGCAGACAGTGGTAGAAACTATGGAGCTTGATTCATGATATCCAGGTGCTTCTAGGTGCTGATCCAAAACCACTGAAAACCTTAGAAAGATTTCACTGGGCTTTGGATCAGACTTCTAGCATGTACAACTATGCTTATGCTGTTTGGGGACATGATGAATGATTAATATTGCTACTGACCTGGCTGATGTAGTGGAAGGAATGACCCAATATCTTCTTGAAACGGGGCTTGAACAGTGGTTAAAGACTTCTGAAAGGTAAAGGAGGAGTTCTCTTTTCCATATCTTAAGGTAAGGGAGGATCACATAGATGTCTATCCAAGCTAGGAAAGGACTGGATCCCCTTTATTCTTTTCAGAAAACTACAGGTGAAATGTATTTCCCTTATGGCTCTAGACTAGCAAGAAAAATGCAATGAATAAACATGAAATGTGGAAAAAGGGTAGAGTCCATGCTATGGCACCACAGTAAATGAGGTGACTTAGAACCGCTATTTTCCATTAAAAAAATACACTTTTACCATCTCTGAGAAAATACTGTTCACTGTCATTTAGACCTTACCAGCAGGAAGGAATGTAGAGTTATCCACCTTGAAATGAAATAAAGGCTGTCCTGAGCCAGAAAAAGAGAGTCCAAGGATGAAGAGACAGAGTCCAGCCAATCCACCATCAAGCCTAACCCTGAGGATGCACTATGACTCTAGACACATGCATACATCCTGTAAACGGGAGAAGATCCATCTCATACTCAACAGGTTCGTAAGGACATGTTATTCCCCCAGAAGCCACAGACAGTGCTGTGCTGCAACTGGCCAACCATGCTCTAATTAAGCAATAGTAGTTTCAGCACAGACTATTTCCTGGGGATTAATGACCAACAGAGAAGCAGTTGATGATCTGAGGCCCATTAATGCCAGTTAGTCATTAATCCCCAGCTACACCCTGCATCTAAGTCATTACAGATATTATTAGACTGGGGTACAGACTTCTTGCGTGGATACATATTATTGGTTTGATTGCTTGACATTGTTGTTGCAAGGCTTTGCTATTGCTTTTAAGCTGAGGGAGAGACAGGAGGAAGTAACGTTGCTGATTATGAAGGTTTAAGCCTCAGAACACCAAACTTCCTCTATGAGTTCAGATAAGCTCCCTAATCTCTCTGCAACTAAATCACATCACCTTGAAAGGGAAAAAAAGATTACCTATTTACAAGATATGCAAATAAATCATCAGGAATGTAAGCTTCCACTTGTCAGAGTATCACACTGTTTACCAACCTTACACTTCGCACCACAAATTATTAAAAAGAAAAAAAAAGTCAAAAAAGATAAGAACAAGGAATGGCTAAAGTACAGTAACACAGAGAAAGGTGCATCGTGCCCTCTTTGAGGTTTGCTACCTTGTGCGCCACACAAACATACCAGTTGAGACCGTTCTCTCACAATGCTGGTGAGGCAGAATCAGCCTGGAAAGCAGATGAAACAGCAGTGGATTCAGGGATGCTCCAAGAAGTGCTGATAACCCACCACTTGGCAGATTCCCTTTAGATGAAGCACACATGGGGTATCCGAGCTTGAGCCTTATGGTTCCTTTGCTGCCGAAAATCTCCTCTATTGAATTAGGAGTTAATTGGGGCCAGGCAGTTTATGCTCACTATAGGTTTTGCAACACCTTCCACAAGAACATCAAGGGCAGTGGCAAGTTCCAGCTAATCAGTCTGCCTGTATAAAGTTGTTATTATTATTAGTTCTACTACTATTACTTCTAGTGTATAACAGACACAGCCCCTCAATGCTCTGAACTATATCCTTGTCTTGCTGTTGCCTATTAATATCCTCTGCATATGAGACACTGACTGTTAAGAGGAGTCTGTCACTCCTTTTTCACTCACTTGCCTTTTCCTGTCACTGAAGAATATATTCTTTCCTGTTAAAATCCTAACAATAATCCAGGTTATACATTCTCTAGGCAATTCTGGCAGCTAAGTGGACCAGACATAGCTGGAAGGGAAGGAAGACTAGCAACCATTTTATGTCTTTGAGCATGTGTAATAAAAATATCTATTAACTCCAGCACATAGGTTGTGATTTACTTTAATTACGGTATTGGAAAGAGAAACACATGAAAGAGCAGTGTCACATATTAGATCACGCTACCACTGCACCAAGGAGTGCTATATACTGTTGATTAATACACTACTTCAGATGTACTGTTCTGATCCATTTGGCCAAATCAGTGCAAGAGCAGGTAATAAGTTGCGCAGGTATAAATTGCCCACAGCGCTCGGGTATGCAGACATACTCACCTCATAAAATAATATTTGCAATAGTAAAAAAAAAAATCCAATTAGTGTGTAAAAATCCCAAGACATGATACTACTTGGGAAAAAAAAAAAAAGAGGGGAAAAAAATCCCCTCTAAGGCTCGATACCTTGACAACCAACAGGTAATATTTTGCTTTTATTGTCTACAAAGTAATGAGAAAGAGAGAAGAGCTGTGAGACTGGGTGTCTCAGTGAGCCGTTTTACAAAAGGAGTAAGACATTGCAGAGTGCAGTATGACTTACATCTCCTCATTTAAGATCTCCCAGTGCTTGCTAATTGCAATGGCAGCGCACATGCCAACCACTGCCAACTCCTCCACTGGACAAGGTCAAGTCACATGGTGAGCTGGTTACACTACACAGCACGCACCACAGTGCTGAAATCCAGTGCTTCAGAGGAGAGGAAAGTCACACACCCAACTCCTACCATGATCAGCTGCAGAGCTCTTACGGAAATTTCCTCCTGAACCCTCTGAGGAACAATTTATTCCCGCCTTATTATTAATCTTCCATCCGTTGTCTCCAGAAGAGATGGGGTGTACTGTGCTGGCTATAGAACAATAATCAGGTTCTCCAAATGCAACTGGCAGGTGACTCAGCTGTCCCACTGTGTCCCATTTTAATTCACCCGGCAACTTGCACCTGCAAGATGATTTGGTGGATGTGAACATCTCCAGCACTCTTCAGAGTTAGGCCCAACGGGGCTCATGATAGAGCATTCCTTCTATAAAATCAGATGTCAAGAGATATTTTTTTTAAAAACCTTTGGCCTTAGCACCTCAGGTGTAAAACAGAGACTGCTTCCTCTCTGCTGGTACCTGTGACACCCATGAAATATTGATGTCAGTAGGACTCCAGCTATTTCGCTCCGCAGTCCTCCTTGGACCTCTGCCCCCCAGGTTGGACTTTCTACATTGCCTTTTGTGTGACAAATAATCTGTTCTTCAGAAACACTACGAGAGCTCCTGGGACCGCAGTCCAAGAGCTGCTGTTACATGCTCAGTATGTAGCAAAGTGGGGTTTTCCCTACTTTATTCCTTAGAGTCTAACAGAGAAAAGAAGCTTTCAGGAGGGAGAGATTGAAAGAGAGAGGCAGAAAGGAGGACAGTAAAAAGGAATTTTAAACCACCTTCAGTGATTCTGAAGTAAGCTTTTCTGTACATACCTCAAGCTTATTTCACATAAGACTTCCTTCACCTCATCAGCATAAAAGGAGAACTCCTAAGTGCTAGGTCTGACATAGTTCATTATTAATAACATCTAATCCCGATGCATCTCATATGCAAAAGCAAGCTTAAACACAAACTTTTTGCTTCTGACTACTTTTAGATTAATCTAACTGAATATGATGGCTAGTCAGCCACCTGGAGCATCATGTCTTTTTTAAAAATAAAAAATTTCTATGAGATTTTTGCCCTCACTGTTTTAGTGCACAGGATAGAAGAAATCCTGGGTCAGCTTTCTGCCCCGTCCCCTTTCACGGAAGAAGCAGAAAGAGGGCTAACCATCTATTAATGGCAGACTCATCTTCTCCATGTCAAACAGAGGCCACAGAGCAGAGGCTCTCAGGGGGATGCAGTATAAAGTTCAGCGTGCCTGTGCCCAGGTGTACCCCAGTGTGTCACAGGGAGGAGGGGAGGGATGTGGCTTGTGTCTGGGTGTATTGCAGAAGGCAGCAAAAGGGAGGGATGGCCAGCACCTACTGGGGCAGAGGATAAGCGTGTCCAGGTATGTTGCAGCGTACAGCCATAGGGCAACTGTTGTATCTAAGTCCCTCCACAGGTGTTGCTGTGACAGCCCTGCTGCAGAGAGAGCACGCAAATCTATTGTGGGAAAGGTTTTGATGTCCAGGGGTGACATACACTGGGGAAAGGGTATACATACACTGTGGAAACAGCCTCTTTGGAAGAAGAATGTCATCAGCAGTTGACTTGCCTCACCTCTGCCCTTTGCAGGAGAAAGAAATTATACCCACGAGCATCTCCATGGAGCGGAGCCTGGTGGCACATTCCACCTCATGCGTATCTTGTTTATTCTAAGTGGAGCTACAAATCTGTCGAGTGAGCATTTTGTTTTGATTAAAAATTAATAGCTGCTTTTGACCCAGGTGGATTAATTTCACTTTCACCGAGTATCAAGTTAATTGACACAAACTACTGTCAGGTGAAAGAACCAATTAACAAACTGTGAGGAGGACTTCTCTCCCCCTCCCTCCTCCTCTCCCCCAAATGTTGTTTTGACTGAAGGTTTTTTTTTTTTCTTTTAATGGAAAAAATTCATCTCAGCAGAATGAGATTAATTGCTTAACAAACAGAGGAACACAAGAAAGCAGAGGGTGGGGAGCTTACTCCCTGCGTGCCCAGAGTTTGCTGGCAAGGTGCTGCACAGGAGGGCTGGGGAAGGAGCCCTGCTCCTGCCTCCAGGCCTGCGGAAGCTTGTTCTCACCAATTAACTGCCACTTCCAAGATTATCAGTCATCAGGGTTTGGAGTGTGGTTGTGGTTTATTGCAGTTTGGCAAAGGTCTTTGATAAGGTCCCCAGAACATGACAGCAAGGTCATTCAAATAAAGAGCAGGCAGAATCCATCCAGAGTGCATAACAACGCAGAGTACAATACAGCAGCAAAAGCCACAAAAATATCTCCCATTCTCATTTTTTATATTTAAATTAGAAGTTCTCTATAGGAATGCTTTATGAATAGGAGCATGTGTTAGCCTAGGAAAATCAAAATAGTTCTTATTTAATGCTTGTTAGATGTAAGCCAGCCCAGCCTTCACTGGTTGAGCTTTATGGATTGCTTTTCAGAGCCTGGAACAGCAAAGAGCAGGCTGGCAGAAAGGGCTGGCAGAAAGGGCTAGTGTTTGGCCAGTATTTCAAGCAGCTACACATGACCCGCTGAATCAGAGAAATGGAAGCATGCCTTCCAGTTTACATTTTGTCAGCACGGCTATTAGGAACTCAGGGGTACATTTTCTATAAGCAAAGTGACTTATGTTTCCAAGTATCATTTTCAAACTGTCTTGTGCTAGAGAAGGTAAATCCCTGCAGAAAGGAGGAGGCATAAAAATCGAGTTAGGTATGCAACTCCTGTTAAAATCAAAACAAGTTGGCTGCCTGATTTGCTTATGTCCTTCTGAAAATCCCATAAGAAGCCTATTTACATCTCATGGCATCCAAAAGCCATGTACAGATCTTGTCCTTTGGAATTCATGTGATTTGGACATCTCCACATCCTATGTCTATTTAGAAAACTAAATATTGCCTCCTAGATAGTCTGTCTGGGTTTGAAAATCTATTCCAAGCTGCTAACACTGTGGCTTAAGTTTTATTATAGAAGTTGCTTAACTAGGCAAATATTTTCAGTTATATATATTTTTCCTTTACTTACAGAAGTCATACTTACAGCACTTCATTTATCCTCCTGAGACTGTTTGTTCAAATCATTCTTTCACATCCTTAGCCACTATTCTACCCCAGGGACCAGCTACAAGCATTTCCCATTATTAATTTTTTATTTAAAGAAACAGCTAGAAAATCCATTGCGGGGTAGGGGGGGTGGGGGGAGGAGAGAAGGAGAAAAAGAGAAAAGGGGAAAGATGAAAGGAGAAAAGGGGACAGAGAAAGATTTTTCCCAGACAACAGAAGACAGCTGGCCTACTTCTTCACTGGGACCTTGTCTACTTTCTTACACATTTGAAAATGTTTCCCAAATGCTCTGTTATCCCCACCTGATAATGATGTGTACTATTGCAGGAGGGAGAAGATCACATTCAGTCTCTGCACGGGGAAAGAACAATACCACACATTGCAGGGGAATACCCCCAGTACTGACTGTGAGCTGCTCGTATATGCAGATGTAAAATATATATATGAATACAATGACAAGAGCTAACAAAACTTCTGAATAAAGGTACAAAATACTTATAATGGAGACAGAAAGGGTTTGCAATACGCTAAAATGGAAGTGTGCAAAGGTTTCCCTCCCCAGAGGAGGGCTGGCTGTCCCGTGCCTTTATGTAGCACCATCAATTCATTAGCAGAGCTGTGCCTGAAAACCCTGTCACTGCACAACGTGTGTCCACTCATTACCTATAGGATTTCAGTGATCATATGCTGGTGAAGGACTACAAACATACCTGGCTGTCTCTGACATCCAGAGAACCGAGAGAAAATGAAAGGAGGAAATTGCAATTCAATTCAGTGCATATGGAGAATAAAGAGACATTGTTTCATATGCGCTGGCTTATCCTTCCCTTTGGTTTATGTTAAAAAATACACAGTATTAGCTGCTCTTTCCTCTTGGGAAATGAGCAGCATAGGTAATGGAAACCAATAAAGAACTGTCATGTGTGTTACTGCAATCTGTCTACATTTAGGTGATTCCTGTTATGTCCTGTATCTGACCAAGGGGGAAAAGCAATTGTTCAAATGAAACCAGGTAAAATCCTCCCAATCATTTTTTCCCTTCATGTCTTCACAATCAGAGCATTGATCTGAAAAGCCACAAAGATAGCTCAGCATTAAGCATTTCAGCACTCCCAAGAAATGCTTAACCTAAAGTAACAAACTAACAAAATATCCCCACATTTCTTACAGGACGTCAGACAAGATTTGGCTAGCTACTGAATATTAAAAGATACACACAATAACGCCTGCACATGAATTTGCTATAGCATAATCCTTCTTATGACAGACCACGGTGGTTACACTCCAATCATTTTCTTTCCATTGACTTTTAGACTACAAGTGATTCACATTAAAATTTGCTAGACCAGGTAAGATACTGGATTTGTTAGGAGCAAGATCAGGAGAGATTCAGTCTGCCAGGGAGAAGTGCAATTCATGAGACGGATTGCAGGTTTTTACTTCTCCTACCCATCGCAGCCTCTTCCCTGTTAACTGTCATGACACCTGAGCAAGGGCACTGAGATAATTTTTTATCCCAGATATAAAAATGGGGTGAGAACAAACATGCCCAGGTTTTCAATTGGGTTTTAGCCACAAAGTCTGGCAATATGACCTGAACTATGATAGGATGAGAGACACAAATGATACAACCCCGGCAATTCATGTTTCAGGAGCTTCTCCACCGACTGCAAATTAAAGGAAAGGGTCAGCTTCATTTAGTACTAACTTCTGTCTTCATTTCATGCTCAGAGGATAGCACTCAGGCTAGAGTCTTAGCTGATGCAAATCAAGAAAGCTCAGTAGTAATCAGTGTTAGACTGATTTATAACAACTGAAAATCTAGCCCCTTACAAGGTCAATATTAGCAAAAGAAAGGAGGGAATGTGATGGTACTTACTGTGGATTTGATAAGTAAAGGCACTCCACAGTGGGGGAAGGAGTATCTTACATGGGAATGTCTCATTAGGCTTTTGTGAATATTTCTGTTGTTCAAAGGTAGGGGTGGGGGGAAATCACACATACTAGAATATGAATCTTTGTAACTAATTAAAGAGCTCTTCAAAATGTGCTTTCTCTTCAATTCTGTTTTTCATGCTTCACTGTTTCATTGTTCTTCATGTCCTTAGAAATTCATCCAAGTCCTGTAGGCAGCAACCAGTTAAATAAACTTATGATGGCTTATTGCTTAGCATATTACTAGGGCCTTTTTTTTTCTTTCAGATCTCTTATAAATGTGAATTGGTATTTCTGTACTTGTGAAAATGTGCTTAATAGTTTTATTACACAGACATTTCTGCATGAAGGTGAAATAAAGGATCTGTCACTACAACTGGTTCTCAATTGGTACCAAATGTAATTATGCCCCCCCCAATTATTCACCACATTTACTGAAATCTAGAAAACTGCAGTAGTTGGTCATTATCTAAAAGAGAAAAATGGCTTTAACAGTATCTACAGATAAGCACGAATGCCTCCTACTAAAAGAATCTATTCCTAACTAGTTCTTGATATTTCAGTTAAATGAAATCACTTGCCTGATTAGCTGTGGCCTGGAACCTTTTTCTGCTGGTAAGTCCTGAGTAAGCAGTCACATGAAAAAGCACTGAAGCTCTTAAATGAGAATCTCTAGGAAGTCTCATTTCATTGAGTTACTTCACTTAGATGACAGATGTAAAACTATCTGGTGTGACACAGAGAAATTAGCGATGATCCACAACTTACCTGACCAGTTAAGCTATTGCAATGGCCAAATTTCAACCTAGATGGTACAGACAACATTCTTTCTATGGTATCCATTTGATACAACAATCTCTGCTTAAGTATTCCAGGACACGATTTAACAGAGATGTAGTTGTGAAATGAGTCCTCTTTCTTTGTTTTACGTTACACTCAAATTCTTCAGATGACATTGAAGCACAACCCCCACTTTGATGTGCATTTTTCCTGGGTACGTAGACTACAGTTTATAGGTAATAATAGACATTTGAGATTAAAAGAACATTTAAAACACAGGAATGACTACAGCTTCTATTTTGCTTTTATGCTATATCCCAGCTTTCCAAATTAAAAAAACAGACAAACAAAAAGTCTCAACAACCACAACAGTTTTTGCTATTCTTTTTGTAGTTATTGGCAACAGCAAAAGAATGAGATCACACCTATAGAATTGTTCTTCCTCACCTGGAAGCAGATCAGCACGTTTGCCATTTCAGAGATCCACTTCCTGTTAATAAAAAGGCAATTTCTTTGGGTAACAAAGCCATGTACTTTTGGCAGTAAGCCAGAAAGCTTAAAGAGAAACCTTGAATTCTGAAAACATAATAGACAAGAGACTCAGCTTAAGAAAAGATTTCATCTATCAACTAACAAGAGGCTGGGGTCATGAAGGAGGGTATTCTTTATACTTGAGAGACCAAGCTAAAAGTCTTAAAAATGTACAAGAAAACCCTGGCTGGAATGCTCTCTGTATGTAATAGAGGTTGCAGCTTCAAGAAGGCTTATCATTTCTCCTGACATTCTGACAGAAATGTGTAATATAGAAGTTTAGCAGTGTGGGCAGGTTAAATTATACTAGGCAGGAGAAATCATTTCAATGTGAACTGAAGCGTTTACTCTTGTCCACTTCCAGCTCTAGCTTGTTATTCTCTCTGTTTCCCATAGCTTCATGTTTTTAACAGAAAAGCTTCATTTTAAGATGGATGTTATATAGGGGGTGGTTTGGTTCTAGGATTTGATGTTTACTCAGAAAAAATCCTTAACACACTACTTCAGTATGACTTGCTTATGAGCATCTATATATTTTCTATGTATTCTTCTATGTATTCTATGTATTTTTCTTTAATGTATTTACCTGGCATGGTAAATACTGTAGTAAACAGATTATATATTGAGCAATAAGGTTATGGGAAGTTTTGACTAAACCTTAGTGAATTTGTACATAGAAAATATTCTTATGAATAAGAATGAACTTCCAGAAAAACGTGCCATTTCCCCCTGAAAAAGAGCAAAGAGCATTTTCAACTTCAGACCTTCATTTCTATTGGAAAAAAACATTAAAACTGCTCAGTTAAGCCTCCTCAGCCTCCTTTCATGGAGTCAAGGAACACACCCTGCTTTTTCTACCTGTCCCAGAAGCCCAAAGCATCAGCTTTTCTGCTTTTCTAGAACAGTGCAATCCACCCCACAACACAGGCCAAATGACACACAATCATCAACCCTAAATCTAGAAAGGAAACCAGTCCATATTACACCCATGTGTACAGAAATACATAAAGAAATACTGCTGGAAATGTGTCCCCTATAGCACTGTGGTCTATTCTGAGATACCGTGAAGCACAAGCCCCTCTTGAAATGGATGGAGCTCCCAAATCTTGAACCAGCTGAGTGGTCCTTCTTGTCCAATTCTTTTCTTAAGCTTTTGTTGCCATCCCTGAGAGATATTCAAGCTTTTTTACCAGCCCTAAACATTCTCCCTAGCCTCTGGAGGTAGAGTGACTCCTGTTTCCAATTGATTTTTGAAATCAGGGTGCTTGGTGTCATTTAGCACTTCAGAATAAGTGGAGACTAATTAATGGTAAATTATAATAAAATTTATACTGAATTACATACGGCATCTGCATTAGTAGCCAATGAGTTCATTCTGATTAACGTTATCACAGGAAGTAGCAGGGAGTTTGTAATGATTCGCTAAAGCAGCTAACTGAAAGCTCTTTTGTCAGGTTTCCCATTAACAAAAACAAGCATTAAATTACTTAAAGACAATCATTAATTTAAATAAATATTTTGTTACCGTACATATAAATCATGCACAGAAAAGAAACTTAGAAAGCATCACAGTTGTCACGCCATCTAAAAACCCAGAGACGCACAGTGCAAAAGTGGTCACCTCTTCTTTTCATGCCCCAGGACCCCCAGAAAATGCATACCGGGCCAGGATGTGACCGAGAATCGCAGATTCAGGCACCCCTCACACCAGATGAAATGTGAAACAACGCTATGGATTTTAATGGAGTAAATGCTAAATGGCACTAATCTTACTGAGATCTGTCAGATTCATGCCCAGGACAATGAACGCTATATTGCCATCTGAGCAGTCCTGAGAGATGCTTTAAGCAGCAAACCTGACAGTTCCCACAGTGCATTCCTCAACTTCGCCTTGAGAGAATACTTGCTGGGGATGACAGCAAGTGGCATCAGAGGATCCTTAAAATCTCTGGAACAATGGATCACTACTTGTCTTCAAAATGTCCTGGGGAACACCATGTCGCTTACACAATCTGTCCCATTGGCACTCAAGGGCAGCGATGCTCCACAAACTGCCTGCAGGCAGCTCCAAGGTCCCCTGGTTCATAAGCAATGCACAAATCACCATTAGGAGCCACTAAACTAAGAAAAAATAAAACGAAACAAAATTTTGAACGGGAGGCATGGGATCTGGGAGATCTGTGTTTCCTAGATCTGCTACTGACATTAATTATTTATTTAATTTCTTTGTATTTAATTTCCCCTCCAATTCACACAATCTCATTTATTTGTATCAAAAGATTTGGGAGACAAGGATGGTTTCTCTCTGTCTGTGCCGTGCATAGCTCAGTAAGAGTCCAATGTGGAAGGGGCTTCTGAGGGCTGGTGCACAGAAACAACAACACAAAAATAATAAAACTTATTTTGGATTTCAGGCTTCAGCTGCAGAAAGTCTTCCGTCTTGAACCTTATGTTTATACTGAAATGGAGTCCCAGACAAAGACCATGTAGCGAGTAAGTTCAGAGCTGCTGTTATTCTTGGACCAGGAAACAGAAACAAAAGTGCCGTGGCGATTGTACGGAAGTCGTGATGGAGCCTCTCTTTCATCGCATTTTTGATGACATATGATAAGTATGAACACTGATCTTCCAGCATGTTTCTATTTTCCTGGGAGTACAAGATACTATGGATTCCTACCATATTGAAAACAACAGCCTTGACTTAACATCCTTGCAATGCCCTCTAAAACTGATCTTATTCAGCCTGCAGCCTGTCTGCTTTATCATGGTGAACTGACACCATCAATCAAAGTGACCCCGGTAACATAACAAAGAGAAGTGGCTCCATTCAGGCAGTGATGGTAATACTTCCTACCTCTTCAGCTCCTTGAAGTGGAGGAACTGTAAGTGTTTTACAGAAAATTAGCCAAGCCTCTTAGTTCCTATGAATAGGTAAACTCAAAAGCAGGTTGGCCTTCACAGGGCACAAGTCTGAGACTATATAACACCCCTCACTCCATGACGGATGTCCTTGGTGGCTGCAGCCACAAGGTATTTTTTACCAGAGATCATTACAAAGGCAAGGAGGGCCACACGCTCACAGGCTGCTGTACCAAGGTCATATAAATGTCTAAGAGACAGAAACCAAGTTATTGAGAGTTTAACTGATTTGTGCATGCCAGCAACAAAGCGGGGCAGAGGACGGAAGACAGAAATGCGTTAATTGGGGAGGCTGAATGCTTTTCAGTCGTCCGCTCCCCACTGCACTCATTGACGGGATGTGTGCCTCCCCAGTCACAGCTCACTGGGGCTGACCCTGTCCTGTCTCAAATCTTATTCCTCTGCTCTAAACTAGCAGACACCTCTCCTCTCCTCCCTGTAGTCATCAAGATTTCACAAAACAAAACAAGACAAAAAACTGTAAATGCATCAACAACAAGAATCCCGCCCCACCCCCCAAGTCCTGGTGGCATATAAAAATGCTGACAGAAACTACGTTTTCCAAATGAGGTTACTTGTAAACGTTTGGCACATACAGTCCAAACTTAACTTCTCTATCCTCCTTCCCAGTCTCTGGCTAAGAATTTGTACTCAATGGGCAACTCAGAACCAATAAAGCAGCCATCTATCAACCCCCTAAACCAAACAGTACTACCAATGTGGTGCCAGAAGTTAAGAATTTGAAAATGTTGCATGTCTTGCCCATTCCTAGAACAACCCCTTCATCTGAGATTATTAGACTATCATTCATTCTTCAGTTTGTCTAGGATCTGCTAAATGTTTCTCTATAAATTCATCACTCAGTGCCCATTCACAGCCATGCATTAACTGCTCATTTTTCTCCGAAAGTAAAGAATTTGATATGACACATAAGTCACCATAAACTCTACAGGATTAAGTTATTGCATCTTACAGCACAACTGGTTTCTACAAATAATACTCTGGAAAATGACATTATCACTCAGTGATTTGGTTCAATCTGATTGCTACAGTTAATGTAATAAAGTAACTCAATTAGGATGCTTTTGTTATGAATGAACAACCTTGTTCAATATTGTCTGACTGTCCAGAGTCAGCTTAAATGTGATGTTGAGATGGCCTGTGAAGCCCAGAAATTTGGTGGTGCATTTTAAGAGGAGATACCAGCATGAACTAGAAAGCCCAGGCAATTTTTAAAGACACACAGGTCACCTTGGTGCCTCCTACTAGATGAAAATTACAAAGCAGGCATCTTTGTAATGCCTGCAAGTGAATCCAGACTTTCAACAGAGTTCAGAGAAAGGCTTGCAAGAGTCAAGGCACACAATTTGACTCTCATTTTCAAAGCAAAGCACGTCAGCTTCACCTTAAGCCATTTCTTCCACATTTTTCAGCTCCCGCCAGTAGCTCTCAGTGTGGAGACCAGTAGTCAGCTCATGGTGTGCATATATTGAGAGCCTGAGAGAACCCGGCCAGTTAAAAGTTAAACATGTTTTTGACCTTTTCCTATTTTCATGTGCGGTGTCCGTCAGAGGTGCTTATCACATGTACCTGGAGTTACCTACTGATACACCAGCTAAGGTAAGGTACTCCATTACTGTTAAGCATTTAAAACATACTCATTGTTTGCACATCTGCTTTTCTTAAAACTACAACTCCTTGATTCTCAAAACATCTCTATGTGAAGTAGAAAACCTGAGGTCTTGCACTATAACCTGGTGGCTTATCCTTCCAACAAAATAAATCAGGGGTTCATTCGTGGGTGACATAGCAAGGCGCAGGGAAAGAGACTTTCAGAGAAGGTATTATCTTGCCTATAGGTACCATGAGGGAAGAGGGAGGAAGAGGTTACGCAAAGCCTGCACTAGATTAACAGAAAGATGAAAGTCCAGAAAGATCCTCACTCTGCTGGTACCTGTAGGCCCAACCCTAATTCAAAGCATGTGTTACTCTCTTCACTTCTACCCTGTTTGGGGAATTTCTGGAATCCAAGATACACAGTAGCTGTATTTTACCACTTCCAAGTCCACAATACCCTTATTAGTGCTGAGCCAGATGGAGAGAAATATGCAGAAAACCAAAGCAGTACTTGCTGGAATCCTCAATTCATTGGTGCATGCATTTAATTTCCTGTCTCCTTGTTTTCAGCCTGTCCTTGGATATGTTTGTGAGAAACCTGAGATGGTTACATGTGTTGTGGCCTCCAAGACTCTTAAAAACATGAAATAATTACCATAACTTCGATATATAATTTTTTTTTCTTCTCTTTCTACAGAAACCTCCAAAGAAATGTCTCACCTTCTCAGTTCTCAAGCCTAAGACTTTTTTTCTTTTCAAGGAAATGTGAGAACAGACATTCAGGAATGGGGAGCATGCCTCATACATGACTGTAAAATCTGTTTTGTTATGAAAACCAGATGTTATTCAATAGCATAAAGTGTATATGAATATTACACTTGAATAACATATAGTAACATACAGTCCTTAAAGAAACACTTTTTATAATCTAGATACCTTTGGACATGGCCAAACTCCAAGATCCACAGACTGAATTTCTGCCTGTCTCCATACACACATACCATACGTGCATGCTCATGAATACCTACTTCCAAATACACATACAAAGCATATACCTAACCAACAAATAGCTATATATTGGTGTATCGATCACGAGAAATGTGCCAGCATGTTTCAGTACATAGATTTCCTTTCAGGATATTTAATCTTATTTTTGTGTAGAAGGTTTACAGACACTTGTGCAAAATAGAAGACGTATCTTGTAGATTTCTTAAGAAAGCATCTCAGTTGAAACATTCTAAATTAAGTTTAAAATCCACATCACCCAGGACAACTTTTTTTCCAAAGGCTGGATTTCAGAGATAGGGAGAGCATGTGTGTGCATGTACGTTGTGTGCACACACAGACACACATTTCTTCACTGAGTTGAAACTACAACTCTTGTTACATGGAAGATCAGAAAACCATACTGTGATTGTACTTCATTCTGCATCAGTGGCACCCTGAAAATGAAATCTTGACTGGCATTCCCATGTACTCTAACAACCTTCATGGAACTACTTTGATAAAAGTTTTGCTACATATAAAAAAAAAGATCTAACACTAAAATGTGAACAAGCAAAACTATCTATCATTTGGAATGTCTTTCTTATTGTGATCTAAGCTGCTGGGAAGGCTTTAGGAATTTGCATTATCCTTAGAGATGTCTGAAACTGTCTCTTCTGTTTCTTGTATAGCACTGAGCACATCATCAGCTTTAATCTTTCATCTCTTCTTCCTCTTTCCTCCCCTACAGAGAATCAAATCTTACAATCTATACACAGATAAAACTCTTGGGCCTAGTAAAGTTTGGCTCTAAGTTTTGCAATAAAGATAGGAAGATTTATTGCCAGGAATGCATTATACGAAAACAAAATATCAAGTTGTCTAAGTCAGTATCACATCCCCAAACTCTAGGTGAAACAACAAGAAAAAGCAGAGTGCACCTCGGATGGCATGATTTAACATGGAAAGATGGGCATTCAGGGATACTTTCAACCCAGACAATCTTCTACTGAAAAGCATGTAAGTTGATAAGCCCTATCACTTTTCTCACCTCACTGTGAATATAAATGCAATTAAACACTTCAAAAGACTGAACAAAAAAAAGCTAAACAAACAAAACCAAGTTTTTGCCATTCTTCCTCCATCTGCTAATTCACACAAAATAAGAATGAGGACAGAAAAGAACAACTTCTAGGATTTCAAATACACACAACACCCACTTACCTTACAGAAATCCTCTATATAATTACATACCTTTTGCCTGAAAGTATTATAGGTATTAGTTCTGCTGTGGGGAGGAGAGCTTGTGGGCAGTGCATACATGTATTGTAGATATTTATAAAACCACTAGGACGCTACAATAAAATTATCTTGGGGTATATATTATGGTTTTTCAAGAGGCATTTAAAACCAGTACTATATTCAATTTAACCTCTCCCCTAAGTTTCCTTAATACACATTTCTCTGTATAGCTATACCTCTAATTTTGAATGTCAATATATACAAGCAGACATGTTGCAAATAATGTACATCTATATAAACAGGCATGTTCAATGAAAATAATGTATATTATTTCCATAGTATGTATGTGCATACATAAAAACACATGCTGCAAAATAATATATATGTATATGTGCTATAGCTGATATTCTAAGATCCTATACAAGAACAGTAATTACTTATACAAAGATAATAAAAATTTAAAATAATGAATATATGTATGTACTGCTACAATTGTATGTATGAATCTGCATACCGCATATATGCATAAAGCATTAAATAGAGCACAACATGAACGTATAAATATAACATCAATGTTTGGTGTATTTGCATATTACGTACTCGTTATGCATCATGGTACGTGCCTGTTACACACACACACATTTAATACTCACATATCATTCCACAATCCTGGATATTTTTGCTATTAATTTTAATTTTCATACAATGATTTTATTTTTATCCACGTAAGACAGCTCGCAAATAATACTTTTTAAAACCTGATGATTGAGCAGTATTTTAAGATAGTGATGTGACTGTGTCCAAACTCTCAAAGCACCGCATACCCTAGGAGGAGCTTTTGGGGGCATCTGTCCCAGCCTCCCTGTGTTTCAATTCTTGATTGTTTACTCAACTGCCAGAAGATGGTCTAAAGCCCTGGGGAGAGCAAAACCTGTTTGGGCCATTGACATTGAGTATCCTTGGTGCAGGAAGTCAGGACCTTAGAGGTATCCATCATTACGCCTGCCTGAAGGCAGGCTGGAGCCAAGGAACTTGCCTGAGAAGCTAGTAAAATTTTAATGCACTCTGTAGTGTGGTCATGTCATACTCAGTTATGGCAAATAATCCCAGATGCCTGCAGAGGTAAAATGGAGCTGTAATGTGCTTGCCTCCTAACCCGAGCTGACAGCAATGATGTACGACTACCATTAGCGGAAAATATCACTTCAACTAACCCATGATCCAGCTCCGCTAAGGGTCACATTATCCATGAGGAACAAATTACACTCCCAAAGTAAATACAAATTTTCTACACGAAATGGGTACAAAAAAAAGGAAAGGGGAGCTGGGCGGGGGAAGGGGGAGAGGGTAGGGGGAGCGAGGACTGATACGTTACCTATGACAACATGCTGCTGAGTGACAAAGATGATAAAGGACAGGACAAATCACGGGCTGAAAGCACCATGGCACAGCCAGCCCGGAGAGCACGTACCCACGCCTGTAAACAACATGTTCGCTCCCCTTAGTGGCAAACGCATAATCTTTTACAACGAACATGCTTGGCTCCAATTTTATTACCACTCTAGCTGTAGGGACCCTCTATGTGGCACATCAAATGAATAAAAAGGATCCTTATCTTTCCTCCTAATGGGCCTTAAACAGTAAGAAATACTTCATGATTGCCTGAGCGTTGCTAGCATATAAAGTCTGGGTGATCTCTCACCCACGGGGCAAGTTTAAGGTGCTGCATTTTCCAGAGTTAAAAAGACAACACCTGTACAAATATGCAGTATAAATCGCACTGATGGGAAACATCCTGGCTTTGCAGAAATGGTTTTAGGAATAATACTGAGAAACTATTTCTCTAATCCTATCCTTAGCCAAAATAAATATATGCCAAGCAGCAAGATATCAGTATCCCATGACCTGAAGTAATTGCTTAAAATTGGGTTCTCAGCCACGGTTTCCCCACGGAGCCTTGTTTGCTAAACATGTTGGTACCCACCATCCAAGGAGTTTTTTCAAGAATTCAGCTCCCTCTTACTCTCGTAAATAATCCTTTCACCCTTCCAGGAGCACAGTGTGCAGCTGCTTGGGGCAAGAGGGCTGAATGGGCCTGACAGCTACTCAGCCTTTTTCAACCAGCTGTAACCTGCCACACAAAACCCCACTGAGGTCCAGTCTGAGGACAGAAGGCTCCCATGTAAAAGTCCACCCCTGTATTGCAGTCAATCCCCTCTTCCTGAACCCTCAGGACCTTGCAACTCCCTTTCCAGTGGTTTCCCCTTGCTGTGCCCCTTCCACTCCCTGGCTGGGAGCGCCAGGGAACATCTCATACAACGTAAGGCTACACACTAATTTCTCAGGCTCTCTTACAAGACTGGAGATGACACATTTTATATTTCAAAGTTTTCCTCTAGAAATCACCCCAGTCTTCATACACCTACACCTAAAGTTGAAGAGTGTAGAGAACAGAATGAGAAAATGAACCCTAATGATATGCCCCTCTTTCAATAGCTCAATAAATGCTGAGACTTCCCTCTATGACCAAAATTTTTCAGACCAGGAAAATCATAATTTATTATTTATACTCCAGCAGTGCATAAACACCAAACTGAAACCGTGGTTGAGTTTTTAAACAGTCAGAAGAGTACAGATATTACTGTATTACTGTATGGCCATGGTGGTGGCCATATAAAAATTTAGCTGGCTCCCAGCTATCTACCTGCTACAGCCCTGGCGCCATCCAGGTGGACATTTTTCTTTCAAGTCCTACCCAAACTCTTCCTTCCCTCATGCCTCCCAGGAGTGATGGAAAAAATATCCCCAATACAGTTTTGTTTCCAAGCATCCTATTGAAAAATCCTAAACTGCTGCAACTGCCCACATAAGAGTGAATTGCACCCTTATATAAATGTACTCCTCTGTAACATATAAAATGGCATAAAGCAATTTCATCACTATTTAATCCATTTATGATAGAGCTTTTACTTCCAGCAACAGAATATACAGAATGTAGCCCTGTGTGAAGCAGCTATTTACCTTGGTCTTATGTTTTCTAGCACAGTTCATGGTGGGGTTGCTTTGGGTTCTTTCTGTTTCCAAAGAAAGGACAATTTGCTGTTCCCTGCACGCATTTCGGAGGAAAGGGAACAACAGAGAAGCACTGACACACGGGCCAGCACAGCTGAAAACAATGCTCCGTTTATTCAGCAGAGACACAACTGAGCAGGACTCTTCAGATCTGGAGGGCAGGGAGGAAATAGCTTCTGAAGTTCATGACCAATGAACTTTGCACCTTTTGGTACTGAAAGGCATGGTTTTAAGTAGGCCCATCCCAAGTTCCTCTTACCATAAAGATATCAGAGCATTTATAATTACCTAAGCCAGTTGAGTTTGTAAAGCTGGGCTAAAAACTGTGGGATTTTTAACAAAGCCAGAAGCACATTGGAAAGCAAACTATGCACAAATGCACACACGCGCACAAATACATTAACACTTGTATGTGTGGATGTTTAACTACCAAACAGTGAAATACAGTCTACATACTAAACCCGGCAACACACATCTGCCAAAGTACTACTCTAAAATTGCTCTCCAACAGCTATACACAAAATAATTGTCCAAAAGCACTTCAGAAACATACACAGGGTGCAGGTGTGAATGCTTCTGTGTGTGTATAGATATGCACAAATAACAATTCCTTTTATCTGAGCATACCAGAGTGATTTATGATATTTTCCATGCCATAATCTTTGGTTCATAGCTGTTTTATATGCAATCAAATGTATTAGCATTATCATTAAAAACATTCTGATGCCTTCAGCTTCATAGTGCTTTCAATGGCACAGTATTTTTCTCTTCAAAGAGAAAAATAATGAAGTCTCACAAGCAACACGCCCCCACCAGCATATGCTTCTTAAGTAAGCACAACACCCACCCATCCCAATCCCTTCCCAAGCTGGGCTAAGTTTTGTTATTCTTCCCCTCTGACCATATGCCAACACCTTGCAATTTAGCCACCGGTTTGACTGACCTCTTTCCTCCCTTTGCATCCTACACAAAGTCCACTCAAAGCAAAGCCCGTTTCAGTAGGAACTCTTGGCAGTTCTTGAGCTGCAGCTGTAACTAGCCAGACACTGCTGGGCCCCAGAAGAACACATTTTAATGGGATTCAAGAGCCTCATCAAGAGACAACTGATTGGGTACTACTAAGATACACACAGAATTAAGTCATCAATTGCAGTAATTCTTTTAAGTTGTACATCCTATCAAAGTTGGATAAAATTCAAGCAAGAAGCAGGCCTCTTCTCCTCTTGAATCAGGCATAAGTAACAACTCTGTGTACATGGCAAAGCAGCCCCCCTTGATCAATGAAATATTTTCCTAAGAAGTGAAAAATCACTGAAGTGCTCAGATTGAGCCTTAATTTAAAGATCAGTCTAATGAAACAGAGTGGTGAGAAGACATGGTAGAGATGGCGAATAAAAAAGGACCTTACTCCTTACCTCATCTTTAGCACTACACTTCCTTACCAAAGCTGTTTGTATGTCTTTTCAAAACAGGACTTCCTTTTATTGCCAGAAGACAAACCATGTGTTTGCACGTACGTTTTTAATATTGTATTAATTACCATGGGTATAATTTTAAAGACTGTATCTAGAGATCAGAAGATAATACAGTTGCACTTAAATTTGTCAGCTGTGCAATAGCTTGCCCTAATTTTAGATTATCAGCTCTGGAGACCTGCTCAAAGAGTTAGACTGACAGACTTTTTAATGGAGAAAATCGGAGTTCCCCTGGGATCCATACTTTTTTCTGATTCAGTGAGAAATCCCAGTGGCATTTGCTGAAAGGATCCCAGGATGGAAAATGACATCTCTCTAAGAATTAGCGCTTCACATTCTGATGCAAGTCCTCCAAATATACTCTCCCTCCACAGACATACTTGCTACCTCTTCAGGTTTTTTAGCAACAGAAGAGCGAAATGCCTACTTTGAATGCTCCATCCAGGACTGTGTGCCAAATTGGAATGAAGGAGCATGAATCTATATAAATAGATAAATTATCCACCCAAAACATGTCATTTAAAATTGAGATGCTGACACAGCCTTAGCTACAGTACTGCTAAGCAGGGGCTGCATCATTTTTCAATTAAATATCCTTGTTTCTTCTTCCAGAGAAACCTCTGGAGAAATGTCTCATTTGAGGGCAGACATAGACAGAAAGTGACTCTGTCGGCTCCCAATTAAAGGCTAGGGAAGATGGATTGGAGGCACAGCCATCACCTAATAGAGATCAGATATCAACAATGATTTACGCAGCTAGATGGATACATATTCAAGCGGGGAAAAAATAATACTAACAGCCTAGGAGACATTACTTTTCTTATTCACCTCTCACTACTCATCTGCTCCACAGCTTCCCAGGTCCTGTTCCTTCCTGCGTTCTTCTACTTCACTGTGGCCCACCTAGTCATGCCTGAACCAACTCATCTTTCAGCCACCTCGATCTGTCACACACCTTTCATCATACTGATCTGCCATTTTTTATTCAAAGGCACTGGTCTATCTTTCTGGATTCCAGGTCTTATTTATTCTAGTAGAAATATGTACCTGTCTTGCATTACTTCTACCTCTTGTGGATCTCTTCCTTCCCAGGCACACTGAAGGATCAGCGTGGCTTTGCCCTCAAAAATCCTAAGTGAAGCAAAATTGTTTCCTTTCCATTTTCCGAACAGCAAGGACATATATACATAAACGTGCAGCAATATGCCGTGTATTCTGTGTACTTCAGGATACCAAAATCTGCAAGATAGTCCTGAAGAGAAGAAGATCTCCTCTTCCCAGAAACATTTCAGGCAAAGATGTTTGTGGTGAGGGGAGAATAAGTCCACAATCCTCAGAATACATTGAGCTAGACCGACCAAGACCAATTTGACAATTTGCTACTAGAACAGCTCCACAGTTGGAGGCTAATACCCTCATCATGATATAAGACATTTGGGTCAAGGATCTTAAAACTTCTAATCCTGCTGAGTATCCTCAGCTCCTATGGTTATTAATGAAAACTGAGGATGCTGAGCACTATTAATGAAACAATCAACCTCTTGCACAGAGGTTTGGCACCCTCACTTCTCCCAGTGCATTTTGCTTATAGGAATTTTTGGTCCTAAAAATGTTATTTTATTTAAAGCAAGAATTCAAAAATCTTCTGGGTCCTATTGAAAGAGATCTAAAAGATCCTGCCTGTCTGAAGAAAAGAAGTTTCTACTTGTCAGTTAAACAAAGGAATAACGCACAGCCTCTTTTATAGTGTGTACTTTACCTGTCATCCAACAGCCCATTATCATGTCACGGCAGAGTGCACTTTTCTACAGGTCACTTTGTTTAAAATGACATGGATAATGCACATGTCAGCGAGCTGACAGTCCCGACCGTCCTTCAGAGATAAAAACCGCAAGACGAGCGCCTGTTCTTATCTGGGGTACATGCCTTGGTCTATCATCTAAGTCAGGCAGAACATGATTTCTCCAGAGAGCACTTTTTTCATTTCCTGATTTTAAGAAAATCAAATAAGCACCATTTGTCTTCATCTGAATATGCTTGACCTGCTCAAATGATGATGTCTCGCATTTTATAACAGGCTACATATGCTGAATTCAAATTAACAGCAGAACAAGGCCTTTAGATCTTTGCCTAGGCTGCCAGCACAGGCTGAATAAATATGCCAGGGTTAGCTGTTGTCTTTTAGAATTGGGCCTGAGCTATAAAACTCAAAGCTGGGTCTGGTTCTGGGATTTGAAAAGCTCTAAATTATTAGGGATATTTGGATCTGCACTTAATCTCATTTCATTAGGGGGGAAGACAAAATAGAGATCACAGAGATGAAACACACATCTGGATTTTAAATCCTTCCTGCACAAGTACTGGGATATTCTGTGTGAGGTACGATCTTGAGCCTCTCTTATATTGTGTTGCAAAAACTATCCTAAACCAGCACATCACCACCATCCCCAAAAGCTGCCTCTCTGCCTTTTTATATAGGCGTGCTGTAAGAGAAAAATACTGTAAAACTGGCAGAAGTTTAGCTCCGTAAATGCAGCAGTAGCAGGAAATTACACTTCTAGTTCTGGGTGCCATAAACACAGGAGCTGAAATTCAGTTTATCATCTTGCACTGCATAAGGAACATCCTGAAAATGAATAATCACTTCACAGGATGGAATGTAATGGTAATGCATTAAAAATTCATATCTAAAAGTGCAGGTTAATATTCTGTGCAAAAACCCAACAAAACCTCCCCTTTCTGTTGTCACACTGATTAACTCCAGTGATTAGTTCCCTTATGAAAGGGAAATCACTGCAGTACAAAGTAAACAGTGGTTCTTTAACATAGTTAGCAAATTATTAAGAAACATGAGGAAAAAAATCTCTACTTGAGAAATTACTGAAAAGGCTGAAGGGCAAAACTTTGGCGGTTATACACAGAATGGTTTGAAAATTTCCTTTTGCTTCCTGCTACACAAATCCTGTAGAAAACTGATTAAATTCATGAAAGGTGATTTCCGTATTCATTGTTTCCTTGTAAATTTTGCAACGTATTTGTTCTTTCCTGTTGTGTAAGCTGCACACCAGCATGGTCATCTCTCTTCTTCTGGGCTTGACTTGGAGCTAGTTAACAGAACCACTCATGAAACTCTAAACAATTCAATGTTATTATATGAACGATATTTTCTGACATTACTTTACCCTCCCCCAACATCCATCCCGCAATTTATCCAGTGAAAGAGGAGGCGAAAGTGATTACATTATCAAAACATCCCTTAAGCCTCAACATACAAATTAAAATCCCCAAATCCAACCTGGAAATAAAGAAATTAGACCAGTTTTTCTGCAATGATTATTTCATTTTTGCCAATGAAGGAAGGTAGCTGCTAGTCCATTCACAACATAAGACCTAAAAATGTGCATTAGTGTGAATACTAGTTCTTCATTATTATTAGTCTTCTAAACAATACACAGCATTAGAGATCAGTGCCTGACTCTTTTTCAGCATGACATTCTTCCCTTTTTCCACTTAGAAACCCAAAGTTATTGAGATAATTATCAGCAAGTTGTGTCACTTGACTTAATGTACAGTTTCCAAATGTTGTTTCTAAAAAACCAGATGTATATATCAACTGTAACACTTCAATTTGAGTTTGAAGACCCTTGCCCGCAGAGAAGAAAAACAGGCGATAACAGTGGTTAAATAACTGTTAAAAAGTGCAAATGTGAGGGTTACAAACATATTCGGTTGCTGTTAGAACTTCCCAAGCAAAAATGTAGCCATAGAAGAAGTTGGTAGTGAGACTGGTGTTCATAATCCACCCCCACAAACCATGGCATCAATATGCTTGAAGATGAATTGTGTAGCCTCCAAAATATTCATTAGAATTCTCTTCCCTTGGAGGTCTATTCCAAAATTAAATTAAAGGAAAGAAAGTCTTTTCTCTGTATAGAGAGGCTTTAGATCAATCCAAAACGAAACTCTGAATAAATAGCAGAATAAGAGGAGTAAGTGAATCCAATAAATTATTTTGCTCCCATACTGATTTCCTTTCTTACCTTTTCTTCTTGATCACTGTCACTGTCACACTGAAACACAAAAAAGAAAAAAAGAACAGGTAAGAGAAACTTGCTACAGCAAAAAAATTAAATATTTCTATCAACAAGATGGCTGAAACTCTTGTAAACCCTATGGCATCAAATCTGGTACCTTAAGGAAAAAGCTCAATTACTGTATAGGAGGGAGTTTTCCCCCACATTGTTGTTGAAGATGATACATTTGTATGTTTGAATTATGAAAAAATTGCTCTGAAAACAACAAAAGCCATTTCCAGTGCCCTCTGTTAGTTTAATTCACATGCACAGGAGCTGATGGTGCATGAGCACATTTAGACTCCAAAATTGGATCAGGGAAGAATAAAAACAGTATTAGAGGGCTGTTTTGTTTTCTTTTGATGGACATTATTTTTCATACTGCCTGCCAATACATCAGCTTCAAAGGCTCCTCAGATAGAAGGGTATGAAAATGGCTTAGGTTTCCTTATCCCAGAAGAGAAGCATTTGCAAGGCTTTTTCTAGGACTACTTGGAGGGTTCACCCTATGTCTTTGCTTACTGCTGCTAAACTAAAGAATTCAGAGATCACAGTGGATGCAAGAACATGCCAAATTAATTGATTCATTGAGGTTCTCTGTAATTCAAGAGTAGGCCAGGTATCATAGTAAATACTTAACAATACTATAAAATGCTGAACAGTAACACTAGCGGGTCTTGATATTTATCAACTGCCATTGATCAATTTTTAAATAGCTTTTATTATTGTAGAAATACAGCAGGACTAGATGAATCAAACCTCAGTACAGATAAGCATCAGAAACCCCAAACACGTTTAGATTTGCTAGTACAAAAGCTGTGCTGGAAATAGGACTGTAAGGCCCATGCGACTCACTTGCACCTAGCTGCTTCTTTCAGACTCAGATCTGATTAATCCCACCTAATTCTGGGTAACTATGGGGTGGTCACACTTGGCTACCTCTACAGCAGAAGAATGAGGAAAACACCTCCTTCTGTTTGAGTTTTTTTGTTGTTGTTTTGTTTTGTTTTTAAAAAAAACCTATGATTTTAGATTCCAGAGGACTGAATTGTATCATTCAAGGATGAACTCACACCCCTTCAGATTCAATGGCAGATGTTTCTAAGAAAGCATAACATCACCAAACAGGAGAACCAGGCATTCCGAACTCAAGGACTAGCTGATTGTGTTATGTTGTTACAGCAGTCAGTTAAGCCCTTTATGCATTTGTATCCTGTTTAATGCGTCTTCGAGAATTTTCATAAGACAACCAAATTGCTTTGAAATTAGTTATACTTTGTGAATTCCAAAGGTTAACTATACAGTGGGATGTGAACAGACATAGCCAACTACACCCACAAATGTATGTATTTGATTTGCACAAATCAAGTCATCTTCTGTGTGTTCTTTAATTATAACTTTTCTGTTTCACTGGCTTTCTCCTCATCTTCATCAGTACAGGGGGTGAAAAGGTGCCTTCCCCACAACAATGAGCTACATACTAACAAATTAAAGATAAGAACTATTTCTAGGTATTTTTCAAATAATTTTAAATGAAGCGAAGATTAGGTGAAATTACAATCTGCTTTCAGATAATTCCAAATAGAAATGGAAGTGGAAACTGAAATAGTTTATATAGCACTAGTTGCATCTAAATACTCTGGTAACAAACAAATGAGAGGGAACATGAAGATATGCCATAGTTTTAGCTTGAATTTTGAAACCCTCACCCAACGATCAAGTTAATGAAGAGAGCGTACTTAACTGACAAAAGGAAAACTGCACATTTCTAGAACAGTATGGTGTATATATATATGAAGTACTCACACCCTTACCCTGTAAATATGCATTTTGACTTCAGCATGACTACACATATGAGATTTGGGTATGACTGTAAGCATAGGTAAGTATGTTTGCAAAGCAAGGCCCTACATTTACACAAAAGCAAACACACACATGGATTTTCATCCATGAAAATCACAGCATGTCACAAAGATTTCCCATTTGCTATCTCTATTTTACAGTTGTTGGAAAAATTCAGCTTTTGGGCTATAGCACTTTCTTCCACTGCTTGGTTACAGCCAGGAGGGCCCAGCAGTTCTGAGGTCCCTATGTTTCAAAACAGGGAGCTCAGAACCAATTCCTCCATTTGTTTGTGTCCCCTGCCCACCCTCCAGACAAACTCCAGTACAATTCCTGATTGTAATACCTGAATCCAAAAGGAGAAAGAAAGGGGGTAAAAAGCGGATATGTAAGCAGGCAAGAATGATTCCCTTTTAGCAGCAGGATTCAGAGGGTTTTAACATGCTGTCCGCTGGCGCGGCACATGTGCACATGTTCTGTGACCCAGCTGCGGTCACAGCGCTTTGCAGCCTCTTCTTCCCCCACCATTTTTTGTCTGGTTTAAGGAATCTCTCCTCCACTGTGGATTAAGTTTTTCCCGACTCATACACTTGGAAAGAGCTCAGAGTTTTGCGTTTTCTGCAGTGTGGAGGTACTTGGGGAGAAGAGTACTTGCCAGCAGTGACATCTGAATTTGCCAGCAGAACAGTTACCCGCATCCGAGTGAATCTGCAGAGAAAGTGCACAGAGCGACGTCGGTGGGAAGTTATTTCCATCAAAGTGTTAAGCCTCCTGCTTTCCGACAGTCCAGTTCTAATTTCAAGGTCCGCTTAATTCCACATCAAATAATTACTGCTATACCCAGAAGCACCTTGTCTCCAGAGTTAAGCATATGGCGAAGGACTGAGACCTACTGGTGTCCATTATGGAAGCAGCACGGATGCCAAGCCGATTAAAAATGCTCAGGCTCCCTTCACAACATGCCCAGTGACTGACAGCTTCGTGATTTGGCCAGTCACTGTGGCTGCCAAAAAAGCCTCTGCTGCATGGAGGCCCACATGGCACTCTGAGAAAACAGTTCCATTCCTGGTATTAAATTCCCATACTGACCCGAGGACTTTGCTGTGAGCTCAGCAGGAGCGCACCATCCAATTTACAGCTCCATCCTCCAGAGCCCTTAGTGCCAGCCTCTGGCAGAGACGAATGATGGTCAAACCCCTCCAGCTCATAAATTATGCAAAGGCAATAAATGCACTCAACAAACAGCTCCTAATGTTTGCCTAGCCTGGCTCCAGATACACTTTGTAAAATGCCAGGAGTCCTGCACACACAAGGCATCTATTTCACTCATAAAGAGGTTTTGTTGGTGGGGTGCGAGGGAAGGAGACCCACCGTCCAGCAGTGCTGTCCTGTTCCAATAGCAGAATTTTATGGACAAGCTGTATGAAAGAAAAAAGGAGGGACAGAAGGAAAGGGCTTTAAGCACTGCATTGGGGTTATATTTACATGCAGTATGTATACGTGTGTGTTTGTGTGCGGGCATACACATTACACGTGCATGTTTTGCACATCCACGTTAAGCTGAATTTTCCCTGAGGATTAAATACGTGCATTTCCTCTGGTTCATGGAAAGAATCAGACAATTTATGTGCAGGGGGAACTCCAAAAAAACTTGCAGAAGAAAGAAGAGGTTTGCTACTCAGGGTGGAAACTGAATCGGAACAACTGTATGTTCTTCCTATTCCTGAGACTAGTTTGCTATTTAGTCACTCCGGGCATTACACTTGCACACAGATTCCCCAGTGGCCCTTGCTCTGATGTGCTCATTTACATTTCTGGATGCATTTTCTTCCCAGAGGTGCTAAAGCACAAGGTGTTTCCATCTTCTGCAGGCTTGCTGCTAACCACTTCTGGAGAACAGGCTTTGGAAACCAAAGCTGACAACCGTGAAGTTGATTATTCAGAATAACTGGTCAATTTGAAGACTTGAGTCTGCACTGCTTGCTCCGCTCCTCAGTTCCTCCAGCATTTCTCTACCTCCCAGGGCCACAGAAAAAAAGTAAAATGATTTAAGTGCTTTGTGGTTCTCAGACCACCAGACTGTTTTGGAATCAAAGTGATGCAAATGCTTTGTACTGGCCTTCTGCTTTGGGCTGAGTTTCAGTATTTTGTGCCTATGACAAACAGATAATTCTTCAGTGTTCTCCCATGTCTTGTTTCAGGAAACCATGGCTCTGTGCACACACTGCATCGGAATATTCTGCAAGTAACTGGGAATCCAAAATATCATTCAGACATAGCATGACCTGATTTTTGGATAACTGCCACCAGCTTCACTGGAAGCTGCGAGTGATAATGTGACAAATCAGGACAAGGAAGCTGCAGACACATTTTACACCTGAACAAACAGAGGCTTCTTTCTCTGATTCTCAGGCTCAAGGCACTTACTATCTCCACATTGAACACAAGTCGTGACAGATTAAAGTCACCTGGGGCCAGGCTTGAGAAGATCCCAAGCCAAATTTCCAAAAGCTGGCCTACATTATCAAAACCCACCCAACCAACCAGCCCTTAGCTCTCATTTAGGCACTGAAATGAAAGCCAGATTAGCAAAACTGCTGAGCACCCACAGCTCCCACATACGGCCAAGTTTTCAAATAAGCATGGCACAAAATGCTGTGAGATCTTTTCAAACCACAGCCTGATGGGCCCCTCAGAGGAAGGAATCTTCGAAAAGGCTATTTTATGCTTTTGAAAGTCTTCTATGGGGCAGAAAGGACTCTTAACAGTTTTCCCAAAGGACCTACAGCACTACAAACCAAATCCAAAGCAAGGGACATAAAAAGCTCACTCAAAACTAGCTCCACAGATAAAATTCTTAGAGGACATACGGAAACATTAACATACAATCAGGGGCAATAATGAGACCAGACTGACAATGACTTGCTCAAAGCGGCCATAGTTATCACTTAAATTGTTCAAACACCTTTAATAACTAAAGCGTGCAGGTTACCAGCCACCACATCACTTGACACACACGTGCAAAGTGTTCAAGCTTCCTTGTGCAGTATTTCTGCAACTTCATGTTCAAGAAGTGCTAATCAGAATCAACAACCCACAAACTTGCATATTCATATGTGTGCTGCAGTCAAAATTCAAATAGTTATTCCTAAAATCAACCCCAGGTGAGGAGAGAACATACAAACTCCTAAGGTCTTTGTACCAATAAAAAAGAAAGCTCTTCTTTCTGCCTGAGCTTAAACTTTCTAAATTACCGCTATCAGTCTGGGTTGTGAAAGCATAAGATGCATTGCCTGCGATATGGAGTATGCTCACATACAACTGCAGTGGGAAGTGGAAAAAGAACTTTTCAATTCCCATTTGAGGTTTAATTGCTGCTGTGTTTTGTAGAAGAAAAGGAAAACTGAGAATTGGGCTGAAGATTAGTTGTACCTCCCAAATCCCCTGCCCCAGCTGGAGAGAGCACAAGTTAAAATGCACAGCACATCTCCCACAGCACCCGCAGAATGAGACTGATCCCAATGCCACATTTCAAAAATCAGACGCCCTATGTGATTACAGCTGTAATTTGAACCCATTTTAATAGCTTGAGAGAGTCTGGTCCAAATCAAGCTGAGTAAAGGTCTGTGCCACCTCACCAAGCTCATTCAGGCTGAAGCAACACTATGGATTTCTATGTACCTTGCTGATTGAACACATTCTTGTGCAAAAAGTGGCAATCATTGAATATATCATGTACAATGACATTGAGGAGGGCATTGTTCTCTATTCTGCTCAATGGACTTTGCTGGAACAGCTATTTCATATCTTGGATCCATTTATCATTGCCACCAAAGGAGTCAGTGCTGCTGAAACGCCAGCGCTGAACAAAGTGATTCTACTCATCTGTCTGCTGAAAAGAAATCTGAAGAAAATGAGGGAAAACCCAGACCTCAGCCATGTTCACACTGACATTTACAATATTCTTGTCCGTCTATCCACCAATGACAAACTGACAGCCCTGGAAAGGGCAAAGATGATATTTTAGCTATACAATTAGACCTTTGCTTCCAAGAAAAAAGGAGAAAAAAACACCTCCTAGATGAAAGGAGACACAGACAGGGAATAAATGGGCAATTTTCTAATTGATGAAATGGAGACAGGCAGAGTCACAAAGAAACTAAGAGCAAGAATTTCACTCTTTTCTTTCCTATCTCTGACTTTGCCTACAAGTAACATTCAGCATGGAGCTCCTTGCCAAGGAATCTTATATATAGCATCTTGCAAATTGGTTAACATCACAGTCTGCTTAGCAATTCTTCACCATTATCCACAGTGATTCACTGTAAGGAATGACTGAAACAGAGATGGTCTGAGAAGTTTATGGTCTGCTTTCTCAAAAGCTAAAATTACGGATTATTCACAGAAAAGTCCCATTTTACACAAATTACCTTAGTCTGGACAAAAGATTGCAATGTTGACCTTTAATCTGAATTCCATTTTACCCAAACTGCTTCACTTCAGATGAAATGTATCAGTCTTGGACATTTAAAGTTATCTTGGCCCCTTACAGGAAAAATATTCAGAACTTAGAACCACTTTCAGCTATAACTCTTTTTAATTCCTCACTCCCAGGACTTTGATGGTTGTTTTATGTAGCAAAATGACACAATTAGCGGCTCCTTCTAGCTCTACCATCAACAAAGCAAAAGTTTGATAGAAAGAATTCCATTTTGAGTATTAAAATGAAAACCCCAGATTACATTACTATCCATGATAAAGATGATCCACCTTATATTTATATAGGACATGTATATATCCTTGGCAACTGGTGAGTGGTATACATACTCCTGGTAGACCACAGGGAGCTTATCTGTAAAGCAAAGGGGGATTTCACTCCAGAAAGACAGCTAAACATTAATCCTATTTTGAGGTTTGATTCTGTTGTGTCGACCCCTGTACTGCCAGGGATATCACTTGAAGGGGAAGGCTAGTAGCTACACGTGAACTGGAGAGACTGGGAGGCTTCCTGTGCACGGCTGGGGAGGCAGCAGGGCCCGCAGGAGCGCAAAGCCTGCCTGAGGTCTGCCAGGGACAGAGGTGCAGCCCTCTGTCCTGGGCTCAGTTTCCCCCAAGGGAAAACAGGCCACCGACATCCTCAGGGACCTCCAGGCACAGCCCTAGAGAAGGATGAAGAGAAACCAGCCCTGTAAGAAACACATTTTCCTTTGCTCCCTGGAAAGCGAGCTGAGATTGGTAAGTTATTGCAGTTCTTGGGAAAGTGCAACTTCCTTCCCCCAGTTATCACTCCCGACGGCTTCCTTATGGTGTCATTGCTCAATGATCCCACAAGTGCTTAAGGCCCAATGCAGCCATCCCCAAAGAACAGGACGATGCTCCCACCAATGTCAGCGGAAGATTAAATGGGCTTTCCAGATGTACCATTAGAAAGCTAACGATGCCACGAGTTACTCAGCTCAGCATCTTCAGAAAGTGCCTGCCGCCAAGTCAGGCATCCAAATTCCACTAGACTAACTGGGCACCAAGCAGCTGTTGGCCACATATACAGCTGAATCTTAATTTTAGGAAGTCAATTCTCTTTTGCAATAGAAGGATGAACTCCCTGCCTCAGTTCCTCAATACTCTACATGAAAAAAATGACTAAAAATGCCTTTGCCTCTGGGACTCTGAATGTACATTTACTGCCTCCTTACCTGCCTTTCTGACTGTAGACAATTTGCAGTATGTAATGGTATTTTTAGCATCCTCTCAACTGACGAGTACTTTGGCAGGGTTCAAAAAATAAATAATAGTAAATAATAAAAAAAATGTTCATTTATACCGGGGGACTAAGTCAATAGCAAAGACTTAAACTAATCAGTGTTTAATGAAGTCAGTGCCTAATACTGCATTAGCCAGTGCATCTGTATAAGAAAAGATTCCTATTTTTCAGAACTCCTGGTCTTAGCACAAGAGCTCAGTTTGGAATTTGAGTCTTCTAGGTACTTACAGGCTAATGAAATCAAAATATCCTGATGGACAAGAAGCAAAGCATGTTACGGGTTAAAATAATACAAGAATCTATTTTTTCCACTGTGTTGTGATCCATAAAAATCACCCTGAGCCTTTCCTCTTTCTTCTCTGCCTGTGAAGCCAATTGCTTTGATTGCAGTGATATGAGCTTGCTGAAATGACTTGCCCTTGCTTGTGAAGCAAATGGAACATGCTAATAGAACTTATCGCATTACCCGATGCAAAAGTGCCATAGCTCATTACTTTAAGATAAAAGGATATCATTGCAGACGGGAAGCAGAATTGACTTTCTGAGGCCCGACTTGATGATGATTTAATCAACTGCTCTCTTTCACTTCTCATCTCTGTGCCTGTCGGTTTCACAGGTGCTGTTAAATGAGACACTCAGAAAGTGAGCGGAGGGAAAGAAATTGCTGTCATTACTTTTCAAGAAAGGAGGTATGCAAATTTTCGACAGAAAGATTGCGTTCATAATGGGCCTGGTAAAATACAAGGATCATGCTTGACAGGTGAGGGCAAGTCATTTGTACGTCCTTAAAGTGAAGCAACCATCCTCATTTAGAAATTGTGCTCGATAAGAGAAGCTACAAATGAAAACCATGCAATGGCTGAGAAGCAGCAAGCAAACCTTTGAAGACTTTGCTATTGCAGATCTGCCTTCAGCAGGTGCCTGGCGTGCCTTCACACATGTCTATTCCTAACTGCCAGATGGCCAAATTTTGACCTCAGTATCGCACAGAGAGCTCCTCTTAAATGTTTTTTTACTGTCAGCTTTGCATTCACAGTTTGGGGTCTGAGAGTTTCTTCCTTTCTTCATCACTGCCAGAAATAGAAATTACAAGACAAAAAACTAAGTGAGGGTTGAGTTAACTTTAAAAACAGAATCAATAGGTTGGAGGCAACAACTTGTTTCCTTCTGCATGTAACTGAGTATTACAGATCTTGGAAGATCCAGAGCTTATGGTTCATACAGTCAAGTAAAAAGTAAAAAGAATAATCCACAAAAAGGGTAGTGGCAGGAATCAAAGAGGATGAAAAGATGCTTCTCCAGGGCCCAAAAGGAACCTTGGGTCCTGTGTGATTGCAACACAAGAGGAAAGGGCAAAAAGAGAGTAACTGAATGTTCTATTGACCTGATGGAAAAGTTCTGATGTTCCAAAATCAGAAGTTATAAAAGCACAATAATTGAGAGGGTGAATTACGTACAGGCTAAAACCACTCTGTAGATCTTGGATGGCTATTGAGCTGTTTGGATCATTTTAAATGGGGAAATGAGAACTACCAAGCTTTTATTGGTGTCAATCAGGTTTTCAATCAGAGATTGACAGTCAGCCACAGCAAACAGGTTCCTTGGGGACTCCACCGTATGCAATGGATACAGTAGTTTGTCATAAAAACGTTGTCATTTTGTCTCAGATAACAGCATAGGACTTAAATAGAATTAACGTCATGAATATTTAGAATTAAACAAGAAACAGCTAGGAAATACTGCCACAAAGGAAGCCTGATACAATGGAAAAGGATTTAAATAAGAGCAGCCACTGTATTAATTCCACAGATAGGTGCATTTTAAGAATTTAAAATATTCTTTCTCAAGGTACACAGTCCATTTGGCTCAAATGCTCCTATGCTTATGAAACGCAACTATCAGATCTCTTATTTGACCTTTTCCCTGTGTGTCAGGTTCTTAACTCTCCATATCTACCTAACTTGTAGTGATCCACTAATACTCTTTGGATCTGACTCACTTCTCACCAAACATACTTCATTGTAGGTTGAAAAGCAACATGGTGGAGGAAAGATAGCTTTGGGCTAGGACTCAGAAGATCCACCTCTGTCACTGGCTATCAGTATCACCTCAGGCAAGTCACTTAGTCTCTTCTTCTGTCAACCCTCTACTTTTCATCTATGTGGGCTATTAAATGGTATGCTCCTTAGGATTTGGTTACCTTTCACTATATGTGTTTATAAAGTGTGCAGGATAATAGGGCATATTTCTTAGAGAATTTTCGTTTTAGCAAATAGAATAAATAAAGAAGAAGAAGAAAAAAGCATTAAGACTTGGATCAGGCCTTAGACACATCATGCCTATTTTCAATATAGATCTCATCTTCCACCAACTAAAGGCATGACCTATAGCTAATTATATCATTTCAACTGAAAATTATTTTTATTTTAAGTTACAGAAACGCCCACAAAGAAGCAGCAATACAATATCGGTAACATTGCACACGGGTTGCTCTCTTTTACAGGCTGCAGCAACTCTTAGCACAAAATGGCTACTGAAACACACATGAAGAGAGATTCAATTGATTTGTAAGATAAAATAGCTGTGGAAATACTATCTGAAACAAAAAATAAAGAATAAAAAGCCATCTCTTCTCTCCCAAACAACAGGAACTCTTTAGCTTTTGAGCTCTGTATCTTTACATTAGGCTGAGCACTTTAAACTGAATTGTATAAATAATAATAATAATAATTCCCCAAACAACCCAAAACAATTGATCCTTAGGGATAAGACCTTAACAGCTGAGCTATAAACCTCTGAACATTGGATTTTAATGGATACTAAAAAACTCTTAACTAAGTCCTACAAATATAACCTGAAACCAAATGATTTGTGTTGTAAGCTGTTTGCAAACTCCCATAAATGTTCCTCATTGTCATAATGCCAGAAAAATAACTCAGACTGTATACTCAGCCCTGTAAACTGGCTTCTATGCTGTGGTTTCCATCCCTTTTCCACTCTCTGTTTTATAATTCATCACTTGCACAGTTGTTATATATTATTATTATTATTTATTGCTGCCTTTATCATTTTTGTACAATTTATAAATTGTCTGTGCTAGACCTCAGGGAAGAGAAGGAATATTCTAAATCTACAGCAAGTAAATATAAATTGTAAAGACAATGGCACACTTTGGCCTGCCTGCCTCAAATCTCCTGTTTTGACATACGTGATGCTATAATTTGGAATCTGTAATCTCTTATTAGGAAATGAATGCATTTTTTTTTTTCAGAATGCTGCAATTATAATAATTGAACTTAAAACAGGAGCTGCATTTCTCTATTTAGAGGTAAGTGTAATTGTATATCCCCGATTTATCAGCTGGACTCAACCATTTGTTATTCATGGAGTGGCTGGGAAAAAGAAAGAATATTCATAGTTGGGGGGATGCTATCCAATGGACCATCCCCCTTCACTAACAAGCAGTGGCAGAAGTGGTACCTTGGCATGTCCAAATGGCCCCCACAGGTATGGGTTACTTCTAATTGACTCTCTAGTCTGGGCTCCTCCAGGTCTCTCTTCCCGAGGACCTCTGGTAATCAGCCCCAAACCCAGGTGTGCCTCCTCTGTTTTGAGAAAAAGCTATTACTCTGATATTGCCTTCTGCAGCACCGTAGTGTACAAAAACTGGGACTCACAGCGCTCAACTATACGGTTACAGTTACAGCAGAAAGATGGGAGTTTCAGATAAGACCCAAACCTCTGTTTTAGGAGCCCTTCTCATGTATAAATATTCAATGTGGAAAAAACAGGCCCTCAGTTTACCATGAATGCACTCCTGGCAGGGATATAAGAAAAATGTTTGGGTTTTTTTTGCTGCTGCGTTAACCTACCACCAGAGTAAGGCGATAAAAACTCCTGTATCATAAATGATATCACAGACTCCATGACTGTTATCAGCAGTGGCAAATTACCTGGCATGGCCAATGCAAGGTATTGCCCTGAATAGCTGGCTTTTAGCGCAGTGTTCAGAAAAATTATCCTTGTCCAGGCGAGTCTTGGAAAATGCAAGAGTTTTGCCAGCAACAACTGTGTTTAAGCAGGGCTGTAGCTAACACAGCGCTGAGTGTCGCTAAGACTGCCCATATGTTCCTTTTCCAGCTGCATCGGTACTGAGACTTCACACTGTTAGAAATTATCTCTTCCAAAGGGGAACCACATGTAAGGGCCAGGAGACATCCTGAATGTAAAACATAAGACTTCTCATTAAGTCTTCTGTCAAGAAAGAAGGGACGTAGTGAAATAGAAGAGGATGCAACTTGCAAAACAAGTCAGTCTGGGAATACAGAGCGCCATGGGAGTCCTAGAAGGAGCGGAAGCTTCATGTCTCCGATCCTTGTGGTCACCACTATCCCACAGGCAAAAATCCACACTGGATTTCTGTCTGCATGATCCCAGCAAACCACTTGCAACTTGTACAGTGTCCATAAAGGAATTTGAAACTGCTCAGCCTGTGCTGTACAGTTTTGAGACAGATTAGGAAATTCATTGCTTTCTCCAGAGATGCTCTCTATGAATACAGAGCCCTGGAATTTCACAAGGGACTTTTTAGAGAGGTAGAGGCTCTCTCTGTTTTATAGACTGTAGACACCAAACGATTGGAAGTTCGATTCTCATCTCTTTTGAAAATTTAGTAATAGGAAGGCTCTGAGATTTCAAACATGCTCTCTCTACAAAAACCTCTGTAGGCTTTATCTTCAATCTAAAAAGCAAGTGAATAACAAGATGCAATGGGTAAAAACCAGATAAATTTAGACTGGTGCATATTTTTAAAATGGGGAATAATTTCTTATTATTCACTTAAAAACAGAGCAGATTTTCCCTAACTGAAAAAAAAATAATGAAAAATTAAAACCTTGCCTAAATTTTGTGCCCTTGTTCAGTAAGAGTTATTGTACTCAAGACAGTACAATTAATTAGTGGAGATCATATGGCCTGTGCTATACAGGAGGTCACCGCAGATCATACCCTCATTGCCTTAAATCATGTGAATTTATAAATCCCTGAACATCCACACCTTTCCACTCTTACTTCCATGGCTAGCTCGTTAATGCTTTGGAGCTCTTATTACCCAGCAATTCAGGCCAATTCTGTTCAGTA